>NC_056739.1:418657178-418797178 GCF_019279795.1 Protopterus annectens
TGTGTGAGAGAGAGAGTGAGAGAGAGTGTGTGTGTGCGTGTGTGTGTGTGTGTGTGTGTAAAAGAAAAATGGAATTGTATAGCTTCTGGATATTACTGCTCCTACCTATTTGTCCTCCGTGATGGCCACCCAACACATGAGTGGAGAGAGACACACCTCCAACTGTCTTCCAGAGGTGGACAGTCGGACAAAGCCTCTAGGGTCACTGGTTTTACTTTACAGAGAAAATACAATGAAAACCCTTATTTTGTGGTCCTGTTGAAAGGTTGTTGAAAGTTCTCAAATCTAACCTCTACAGAAGAGGGCCTTGCCTTCCTCTTCACATCTCCACAATTTCTCCTTCACAGTAGGGCTGGAGGTGTTGGTGAAAGATGCCTTAAAAGTGTACAAAAACCAAACCAACATAAGCTGAACCAGGTGTGGAGCTACCTAGAGACACCCATACCTGCCTCCCCAGCTATTTTATTGGCGGTGTTGTGCAAGGGTTCGCAATGTTCAGCATAATCCACAGTAGTCAATAACTGCATAAGCTGCCTTCATAAGACACTAGGATACAAAGTATCCATAGCCTGTTTTGCGAATAAGATAATACCATGTTCTCAAGTACATGTCAGAGGCATACATCATCACTTCCCCATCCTGTCTATTATCCTATATGCTCTACTAGGAGGATGGACATCAGAAAACTTGTCTGGGAATTTTCTTGGTAGCAGTTGTAGCAATCAGAGCCAACCAGAGCTCCTTTTGACTGGAGTAGGGAGCAAAAATTCTATTCAGCTTGTGAGCTTCTGACGTGTCAGGTTTCTGCCATGCTCTCCTGAAAACCAGGTCAAGACGAAGTTGTGACAGAGAGACCACTCAAGAGGTAGAGGAAGCAGAAGAGTACACCTCAAATATTACATCCTCATCCTGAGATGGTGGTTCAGTAGGTCAGGATCCCCCTCCTCAATTCAAGCACTGGGATTGGGAGGAGAACCTTCTCTATCATTCAGATCTTTGTCTGACATGAAGGATTTATTCAGGGAGGCCATGCATCTTCTCTTACATGTTTTCTTCTTTACAAGTGGGACTTAAGAGTCTCCGCAAGAATATGTTACCACTGCAAGGAACTCTGAGGACATTTGTTTCATTTTTCCCTGGAAACTATGATCAAGAGGCTGGTGTCGATGTACCTTACAGAGGAAGATATCCTCTCCATGCTTCAAAATGCTGATCTGGAATCCACTAGCACTGGAGAATTCTGGGCCAAGACATCACCTGCCAAAGCAGTGGACAAATGATGCAAAAGACAAAGCCCAAGCAGAAGAACTGGACAAATCTGAGCCCAAGAGTGGTGCCATCAGTTCAATGGAGTCAAATCCAAATACCAGAAACTGTTACAGCCAAAAAGTCGGCATTGAGCAATCAGTTCAGAAGGTATCAGAGTCAAATGAACGACTTTGATAAAATGAGATTGGGACCTATGGAGTACTGGTTATTGGCAAACTTATAAAGCTCCAGGAGGACAATCTGCTACAAAACCACCAATGAAGGGAAAGAGGTTAGGAAAGGAATTAAGAGAGGTTAGTGTGGGTAAACCTAATTTGCACTAAATAAATAAAGTAAGAGGTGGACAGGATGACACCAGATCTTAAAGTCCTTATCGTGGATTCCCATCTGCTTCCGAAGTACTTCTGAACGACAAAGGATCTGACTGAAACAGCAGAGGGAGATCTTGATGGTAGAAACCTGGTATGACTCTCTTTCAGAAGAGTATTGACTTAAACTCCCTGGTATACGACTTGTCTCAAAAATTGATAATTTAAGTGAGACCTACTTGCTGCAGCTGAAATATTTTCCCTTCTCTTGTAACGTTTTTGGGAAGTCTGAAGATATGATAGCAGGAGACTCAAATTTCTTCTGCCAGGGTACTGGAGCTAAGCCCTTGACAGATATCAGGTCCTAAACAATTTACACACAAATCGTGAGAGTCCTTGAGATGACATTTTACACAGACACACTCCCCTTGGCCCCAGAGTTACAGCCTTTGCTTCTCCACTTGCCAAACCTGCCGAAAGGGACCATAACAAAGGCAACTGACTGTTCTCATATAGAGGGGAGAGACCAGTACAGTGAAGGGTTACATCTGGGTACCCCCCCCAACCTCAGACATGCAGTGATCCTCAAGGAAGAGAATGACCTATGCGGGAAGGACGGGATCTGCAATCAGCAGGCACTACCCAAGACAGAATGAAAAGCGCCAGCTGAAGAAAACACTTTAAAAAGGAGAATCCCGAGTAGTGACACTTTTCCACTGCTTTTACTGCACAGGAAAGGAAATGAACAGCAAGAAGCAACCAAGGACTGGGAGGTTGTCTCATCCTCTGTGGTTGTTCAGATGCTGGCTCTGAGAAGAGTCCAGATGATGTTCCATGGGAAAAACATTCCTCATAAAAGTGTTAGAGGTAAAGACTGTTCCTGCAGCCATTCATTTTCAGAAGGCACTACTGGGAAACAACATAGGACCAAGCACATTTCTCCTGTTTCCCTTGTATGTGCTCATTTACATCCTGTCAGTCTTTTAGTACAGATCTGAGTGTGTGCGTCTGTGTGTCTCCTTCCAGATATAGATTCTCAGCTGGAGAGTCAGCCCTTGCACTGGGATTCTGCTTCTTAGGCTGCCTTTTCCACACAGGAGGATTCCGATTGAGCAAATTTACTCCTCTAACTGCTCCATGGTAGGGTTTTCTTTTTTGAATACTACTGTTAAATTTGGGACATGTTTAACTGGGAGCAAAAGGATATTTCAGAACCTCAGATTTATTATGATTTGTCACAGGAGACCTTTCATTTACAGGCTCCTCTTCCTTCTGCACTGGAAGATTTTTTGTCAGCTTGTGCATCTCCTGACATGCTGTCTTTGAAAACCTTGTAGATCATATAACATTCTCCAGTTTCACAGATACACCTATTCACGGAGTAGATCCAGAGGTTATTAACTTATCCAAATCTGCTTCATGCAAACTCCTCACAGATGCTAATCCGTTATCTCTCTTACAAACTAGGTAGAGCTTTGGAAAGGTTTGGTAAGAATATTTATGCTTCTTCCTCCCCAGCATTTAGAATTGTGAGCAGTCTGGATCATTTATTTAGAATTCTCTTTGCTCTTTTGACATTATGCAAAGATTAACTGCTGCTTTTCCTACCTCAGTGAAAGTAAGGAATCTCAGACTACATTTCTCAGACTGCAAAACTTACTTCAGAATGCATATATGAGAAGATACAAATTCTCAAAACTTCCCCAACCTTTAAGACAAATTCTAAACACCCCTCTGGATAAAGCTTTGTTCGCAAAAGGTTTGAAGAAAAAGGAAAAGTTAATTTAAGGAGTTACCAAGAATTCTCAGCCCTCATTTTGGAGCTATTTCAGACATTTGAACCCCAGTACAGGTTCTTCTATCAGATCAGACCAAGCCATTCCAGAAAAATTCCAGTAAACAATCTCAAAAAATGACCATGGCAGACTGGATCCAGGAACAGGAGTTCTTCTTTTCTTCCAATCCTAAATCCCGGTTAGGAAAATAGACTATGTACCCCATCCCATTTTCTTCTTCATCCTGGCAAACTTGTGAACTGGTCCCAAATTCTGGGCATTCATTTTCCTCTTTGGCAAAGTAAGATCCTTGGGTTCTACAAATCATTCTCAAGGATCCACAAAAAAAACTCTGAGGCACACCACGACAATAAGGAGCTGACTGTCGTTCGTTTTACTGTAGAAAAAACATATACATACAAGTAACAGAACGTTCCTAGTGCTCAGCAAGTGCTTTCACATTCCAATAGAATGCTTCATTCTCAAGGATCACCACTGGCAGATGAACTCCCTTCACTAGATTACCTCACACCATTCCAATCAGATCCATTTCCTCTCTCCTATTCTCCATTATGCTGTCCCGAGGTGTAATAGAAACTGTGCCCCCATTTTTAAGGGGAAAGGGCTTTTTACTCAAGGATGTTTATGGTGCCAAAGAAATGAAGAACCTGGAAACCTGTTCCAGACTTTCTTTTCTTAACCTTCACATCAAAGTTCTAAAATTCAAAATGAGCTTCAATCTGTGTTACCTTTCAATCCCACCTTGCAGCTTCCTAGTAGCTTTAGATTTAAATGGTGCTTATTATTCTCAGTCCTCAAAGGGTTTAGACAACTTTTTGTGATGATCTGTCATTTTCAATTTTATTTTTCATCCTTTGGACTGCTAACTATGAGACTTATATAGTGCTTCGTTTCAGTGACCGTCCACTACAAGATGCAGGACCATTAGCATTTTTCTATACCTAGACATCTGACGGTAGCAGAGTCCATAAAGGATAGTCAGCAGTCCCTTAACTGGGTAATGAACCCTTTTCTTATTACAGCTCACAGATTTATAGTTCTACGCTGTTTTCTGGATACAACCCTGATGATTGCTCTTCTTCCTCAGGAAAGAGTACCTTCTCATGTGACTCGTTCTCTGGTGTTCTGTAACCCGAATGAAGCACCTGATGGGAAATATCTCAGAATTTTAAAGTAAACAGTCTCTGTTCTTAAAACGTCTCTGGTCAAACTTCAAATGAGAAAATGTAATGTCTCTAAATCCCTCTAGACTTAACACCTACATCCACTGGTCTTTCATATTTCTTTCTGGTGTTTGTGAAAAGGGAGCTGTGCTGGAGAACACATTAACTGACACTTAAAACAGGCCTTCCCATCAGACGGCTACTCAGTCGGTGATGATGTGCCTCAGTTCACTTGGGGAGCTGTGCTCAATGGAATAAAGGTTCAAAGCCTTTGGAACAAGCAGGACAGGTTAACACACAAATATCACAGAAATGATGGCTCTCTTACATGCACTCAAACCTTTGCACTATAACAGAGATCCAGGTTCTTTGCTGGTCATCAAAGACATTACCACAGCAATCCAGCACAATTTATCCCTCTAGGCTACCTACATTCCTTTAGAGCAGAATTTTGTTGCACATTACCATCAGTGATAGCTTTTTGAAAGTTTTCTTGCATGTGTGTCTACCTATTAAACATGTGGCTCCTTCTTAGGATCATAATTTTGTGCTAGAAAAGCTTATTAGGTTTTCTTTTGACGTGCCCATTAAGGCAGCCTTGAAACTCTTCTCTTGGAAATAACAGTCGTTAATTCCTCTGACTTCTGCCAGATGGGTAGCTTAATTACAAACCTTAACAGTGAAACACCAATATCTAATTTTTCAGAAGAATAAGGCTTTCTTGAGAATTAACCCTTCAATTATGCCTAAAGTGGTTTCAAAGTTTACCTTAAGCCAATTCACTTATCTCCCAGTTTTCATTCCATGGCCTAAACAGGATAGTGAAAGGATTTCCCATACTTTGGACATTCAGATAATTCAGATACTACAGTAATAGAGCCAAACAATTCAGGACTGCTGATTAGATGTTTATTTCCTATGAAAGCAAGAAAAAGGGATGAGAAGTGCCTTAAGATGATTTTTACCTTGTATTCTCAGATTCATAGGCGAGTGCCAGGTTAACAACCAGAAGGGACTTTTTAAACCTAGCCATGCATCCCAAATCTCTGGCAAGTTATAGTACCTTTGATAAGTATAAACAGGGGCTTGGGAGATGAACCATTTACAGGCTGCCTGTGGCCATTAGACACACAGGTCTAAATATCAGGGATGAATTTCCTGTGCCTCATCCAATTGGGGAATCATCATCAATCTCACCCCATTTTTCTACATGGGGGTCAGAGTGTCATGTCAAATTCTGCCATCTCTTCATTCAGTGCCACTCTTATCTTCTTCAGTAGTCCTGTCAGGCTGTTGCAGGTCTTCTCTCTCACAATCCATTTCTCTTTGCTGGAGTCCCCTGATTCCTCTTGCTTTCTTTCTTCCTGCCTGCCCTAAATCATCTTCAGACTGTTTTCTGCTTTCTTGCACATGTATCCAACCAACTGTAACTTGTTCTCTCTGACAACTCTATAAATTGGAGCTACTTGGACTTCAGTTTCAGTGTCCTTATTTCTCCATTTGCACACACAGCGTGCATTCTATCACCCATTTGGGGCACTTCACCTCCATCACCGCTATCTTCGCCAAGTGTTCTAGCTTCACTTCACGTTTGTAGCACTGGTTACATCCGTTTTGTGCACCTTATGTTTCAGCTTTTTTGGCATTTTTCTGTCACACACTACCCCCGAAACTCTGTACCAGATGCCTACAGCCCCTCAGATTCTAACTTTGACTTCCTTATTCAAGAGTTCCTTTCTATTCAACCCCCCCCCCCAGATGTTTGAAGCTGCTAACTTCTTCTACTATTTTCCCTTCTGTCTCAACTTCATTCCCTATCATCTGATGAAGTTTTTGTTTAGAGCCTGCATGTAATGTCACATTGCCTACATACAGCAGTTTTGTTGATGTGTCCCCGGGTCAATCAACTCCAGGCAAACTCTGGACTCACCCTATTAAGGCAACTGGCTGTGACAGGTCCTACACATCATACGAGCTGCAGAACAGACACACAGAGGCCCAAATTCACAGCAGAGTTAAAATGAACACTTCTGGTGTTCAATACATATAATTCTGATACTGTACAGTTTATGCAAAAATGTTTACACACTGTCAAATGGAACAGGAAAGTATTACTACAAACCATCATGGTAAGAACACAACACCAAATAGCTATAGTGCCCTTAAAATGACATGCAGTTCATTTTATTTACATATTGTAAGAATTACCATGACAAGAGAAGCTGCAAGTCAATAGGTACATGGAAAGCTGCAGGAACTAATGTTATTCTCACCTGAAGATAGGAAGGCATAGTAACACTCCAGAGTGACAGTCAAGAAGAAAGAGGAGGAGGAAGGCATACATAATGAACTGATGGAATGTGCTTCAACCCAGAAATCAGACAATATGGATAATTGATTATCCAAGGAGCTAGTGGACTATAAAGAGGCCTGAGATGGGTGATGGTCTGTCTTACTACCCCCCCCCCCCAGCCTAAGCTAAAACACCTAACAGAAAAAAAAATGAGATGCAGCCTACATGACATAATGTAATTACTTAAGAGCAGGACAGGAGAGAAACATCATCCATGTCGAGAAGGGGAGGAAGAGGTGAATCTCTCAGCTCTCCAATTTAACTATTCCAAACATTTACTCTTTATATGCTGTGGCACAAAAATACATTCGTTTCCACATCACTGCAAACAAGTTCTTTCCAAAAAGGTAAGCTTCACTAAAATAATTCTCTAGCACACTTACCTGTCGTTCCAGTCATCCCTCCTTCGATCTTCCCGCTCTCGAGATCGGTCATAATCACTTCTTTCCCGACGGAATTTGTCTCTGCGTCTACGATCATATTCATCATCACTGTCTCCCATGTTGTGAAAAATAAATACCTGTTCCAAACAGAAAAAACACATGTAATAAAATATGGTATGTAACTAGAGCTGTACAAATACTTCAATTTAGGAGTCAAGGCAGACAACTTTTACCATACTGTTACAAGTACTCAAGTGAGTAATAAAAAAGTTATCTTTTGCAATTAAAGCAAGACATTTTCTTGAAGCAACCCACTTCATGGGGGCAAGAAGGTCATCTCTCTCTAAGCAACTTGGAAGACTGGAAGCCTTGGGTATAACCAGAAAAGACTAGTGTCCATGCATCTATACAGAGATATGATTAGAGCACTTAAAACCTTTTTTCTACCATATATAAACTCATCCTGGTAATGTGCATGTTTGCTACATAATACTCACATACATGTTTAATGTTTTATTTCCCAAAGTTCTTGGAAAACTGCTCATGTTGGACTTCCACATTATGCATTTAACTACAATAACCAGAAGTCATGTATGCTATACCACTGACATTCCTAGATCATATAAACTGCATTCTACAGCTTTAACACAACAACTTGCAGAATGCAAACAGTTTACATAATCTGGGAACACTAAATATGCTGATAAAAAATACATAAACAGTTAACAGATGAAATGTTAAGAGCATACTGAATTAAGAGGAGGACTGGTATGGAAATAAGAAAGGAAAATGAGAGAAATATTTCTTCCCAGTAGGCAAACTATGTGCAGAAGCACATAAGCCTCAGACAAGCTTGGGGGCAGTAGCATTCACCACTTAGTGATTTGATTTTTCTTCCATGCAGTTAAGAATATCATCTTATGCAATTTTTTTTCTTCTTTACATCACAATATAGACAGAATTAGAGCTCAACAGCTTCAACCAACTTCAGTGAAATGAGTTACCCGTTGTCTAGTTCTATATATACAAACTACAGTTTGGGCACTGCAGTCATAAAAAAGAAATGCATTCCCCTACGTTTCAGGGCTCTACTACATATACTGATTTTGAACCACAGTTCAGATTACCTAATCAGTTTTACAGCAGCCTTTAGAAAAGGTGCACATGATCACAAAATACCCTCTAAGGCATTCAACACTATCTCACACAGGTATAGCAGATACAATTCTTTCAGCTAAAAGGACGACAATCCCTATGTAACTCATTAGATAGCAAACTGGCTTCACAACTAGAATCCAGGAAATTTGGATGAGCAGTTATACCTCCTCCAAAAAAGACATGAGACTAGTATTGTACCTCACTGATCAGTCTTTGGCCCACTCTTGACATTCACTTTTTAGGAGGTCAAAGCTAATGTTAATGGTTTGTGACTAACCAGGTTTGCAAACTTCTGCATACTAGATAGTCACAAAACCCCCATGGACACAAAGATCTCCACACAAACAGCTGGGTGGCAAAAAACATGTGAAATGAAATACCAAGGAATGCTTGCTGAAGGATATGATTATGCATGACTCTTCTTAACTATTACATGGACAACAAACTCCTAAAAATTTATCTCGTAGTTAGTGATCTGGAAACCTACATCAACAATGACCTGCCTTTGATCACCACATATCCACTGTTATAAGTCCTTTTTCATTGCACAGCTGTCATCTGAAGTACTATATTCAGATCCAAGGATATAATTGTTCCACTGTACCATGCACTCATTAGGGCAGCCATGGAGTACAACACTCCTTCCAGTATGTACTTGTCCAAAAACACTTGGCAAGTAGAACTACACATTCTCATACAAAAATAAAGAGCATAAATTGTAAAAACTATGAAGACTGTCCAAATGGTTTGTCCCTCTTCTCAGTAATCAGAGGAGGAGACCTTTGCTTTGCATAAAGGAATTCAACACACACACTTGTCCTATTGCACATTTGCAAGTTCAGCACAATCAAATACCCACTCGAAGCATTAATCTGTTTTGCAAAATAACCAGAACTATGTTGGAGGAATAGGTTTATATGCTTAAGAATAACACACATATGGAACCATCTTACACTCTAGATAAAGCAAAGTTCTTACCTTACTCTGTTCAAATGCAATTTGGATGAAAGGATGGGTAACTGCAAGTTCACCCAGTTTAGCACTCCTGTCCCTCACGGATAGGGAAATGTAAAATGTCCCAACATATCCTTGTTCACAGATCTCTGGATTGTTTGCATGCAAAATTTAAGGGCCAAAACCTACTACAGGAATGTAAAGCTATACTTCTTAAGGTCCTCGCAGATCAAAAGTCTAACCTATGAACTAGGCTCTGGCAGTTTACCATTTTTAAATTAAATTTATCTCAATTTTATTAAATAATCTGCCACGGATAGAAAAGTCCTTGGCAGAAAGACACTTAAATACCACCATAACAGTCTTAAAAGACAGACTGACCTTCTCATACTAGTAGCTCAGCTGGTTAAGCAGTTATTGGAAGAACTAAGGAGACGTTAAAAGTCTTAACTTGTGCCAAACATGTTTTTGGCAGCCTTGTTAGGCAAAGCATCTCAGAAAGCAAATCTTTACAAAAATAATTTGATGGTTCGATGCAAAACAGTAACCCAAGAACTGAAATAAACATGCCTCAAAACAAAACCCTGGATATGAAAACACTGTCAGGAGAGTAGAATTTGTGCTGTACCCCAAAATCTTGAAAGTAATCAGGCATAACATCTTATTTCAACACATTTTATCACAAGTGGTTACAAAACTCCAAAATACTTATTTACCCACTATAAAAGCCAACATAGTCCACTGCCCTCTCCAAAGCACTGCCTTAAAACAATCATTGTTTTATTTCTGTCAGATGGAGAAAAATGTGTTTATTTGTTGCTACCCAATGTCAGACGTTTCCGTTATGGTCCCTATTAATCTGCATCAAGATTGGAATACAAAAGTTATGGCCAACAAGAGACTTTTTGCACACTTAAGGACAACTGTACAGCAGAAAGGATTCTAACAAATGTTACGTTTCCGGCAACTTTGACCATGCAATACCAGGACATTGCTTTAAATTTTTTCATCAAAAGATGCCAAGGATGAAGTGAAAACAATTAAGCTGCTGCCCTCAAATCACTATGATTGTAGTATTCTCCTCCAGCAAATTTATAAACAAAAAGTTTGCTTGTTAAGCTAGAGAGGGATTTCCTCCTCTGTTGATCCAAGAGGGAACTGGCTCAGCAGAGGAAGAAATCCTTCTCTAGCTTAAAACAAACTGGAGATATTTAATAAGTAAAAGCAGTAGTCCACAAAGGCTGAATGCCTTTAGTAAATTAAAAGTATAAAAAGGTGAGCGCTTTTGCGGATACTCTGCTTCTTCAGACCATTATACTTTAGCAGCAATACAAGTATTTAAATAATCCTCCAACCAACAAAATTCAAGAATTAAACACATGACAACATTAAATCATTTAACTCAAGTGATGCAGACTTCTACTCTTCAAAGAAGGTTTAAGGGAAACATAATTAAGACCAGCGGTAACATTTGGCATGAAAACTATAACCAAAGTATTTCAAATAGTTCAGTTTCATTACTAAGTCTCCTTCTTTAATATTTTCACCAACAATTCTTAACACCAAAAATTTAAGTGTGTGTATCACCTGGAGATATTAAGTCCTCCACAGCCAATTACAAAGTAAAAATAGCGTCTCTAGCTACGGATAATCATAAGGCATTCTTTACGTCCAACATCTAAAGGGGAACATCCAGCTATACTCTGAACTGATTGTGGATGGCACCACCCATATTCAGATGTAATAGCCAACCTGCTAGCTGACAAATTTGGAGCAAACTTCACCCCCCTACCTCCTCTAGTCAATTCCCAAACTACACCTGCCACCACGCCTCAGCCTATTATCTCCAGAGATCAGGTCATCTCGGCATTCTCCAAGGCCGAAAACACTATCAATGGAACCAGAAACATCCCATGCTGCCGTTTAAACAACTTAAAACATGACCTGGCAGACCCACTTGGAACTGGCTATATTCTGGCGGAATGGAAGACAGCAAGAGTAATCCCTATGCACAAAGGGGGGACCCATCAACTGACCCTGGGAATTATAGGCCCATAAGCTTGACTAGCCTCATCTGCAAGGCCAAGGAAAGAATCATTATGACCAGTTCGGATTTGTTAAAGGTAGCCATGCTGTTAAACACGGTTGAATTCTTTGAGAGTCATCAAGGCCCTGGATGACGGAAAGGCGGTGCATACTGCCCATCTTGACCCAGCCAAGACATCTGATGCAAGCCCCAACTCAGGTATTATAGAAAAACTCTCCCAATTGGGAATTAACCCCTACATTACCAGATGAGTAGCCAACTGGCTGAATGACAGGACACATACTGTCAAAGTGGGTGACTTCATCTCTAACAAATGATCAGTCACCAATGCATACTACAGGCATCTGTGCTGGGCCCCTTACTGTTTGGAATTTCTCAGAAGTCCAGGCAAATGGGCAGCCAGTGCCAGACCAAGTTTGCTGACAATTGCAAATTGGGAGCAACCATTGAGCCCCCCCCCTCCCCCAACAATGTTAATATACTGAAGGCAAGGTTAATGCAGACAAAATGATAGGTGCCAAAGCCACGGATTAAAGCTTAAAAAAAAAAAAAACACTCATTTCCTTTGGGATAGTCGATATCCCTAATTATATTACAGACAGCCCCCCACAAGATTAGACCCAGTGGTACTTGATCTGGTTACTCAGGCTGACAGCAATCTGAACTTTGGCCATCACGTATCCACAGTAGTAAGGAAATCCTTCTATGTGGCACATCTTATAAACAGGGGCATTGCATCTACATCTAAGGATATTATTCCATTGTAATCGGCCCACATCAGATCAGTAAGAGTGTACAATGCTCCCTTTTGCACGTACCTCACCAGACATCTGCAGCAACTGGAGACATCACACAAGTTTGTCACCAAAAAATTAATAGGGTACACAAAACAAGTCTTGCGTGGAAAGACGGAAAGACTGAAAGCCCTGTCACTGTATTCTGTCTCCTACAAGTTAAGGGGTGACCTGTACCTGACTTACAGGGCAGTCTCTGACCTGGCCCTGATGAAAATGCTACACATACGCAAGTCAAACTACACAAGGGTCACTCACTTCAGGGATCTTAACCTAGCCTATGACATGAACAGGTCATGCTGGAGAGAGAGAGATTACAGCTCTCAGAGACTGCCATTTCTCTGGAACAAACTTCCAATTCAAACAGAGCCCCTGCCTGACCCCCCTCTAAATGCAACCTAAATCAATGGATGGGTGACCACAAATTCACTCCTGGGCTGATGCCCATGTCCCTACTGGACAGAGAAAGTTAGCATTAACTACCACAGACCCTTACTTCTGCGAATGTCACTCACCTAACCAATGACAATTGGGTCAACTCGGGATAAATATGACTAGATTTGTAAGAACTCTAGGGCCGTTAGCCTAGCAACCTTCTATGAACCTATGAAAAAGGTGGAGGCAATTCTAAACTGCATTTTGTGTTTTTTTCTCCATTAGAAATACAGTAAACGCATACTTTTTTTTTTTTTAATTAATGGCCTTAAGCACCATGCTACAAAATGGGATTCAGAATATAATAATCTGTTTAAAGGACATGCACCTTGCCCATGATAAACAGAAACACAGTGCTAACCAACTACAAAGCACTTACACCTACGTCAATTTGTTCAGCAGTAAATCAGCAGACAAATAAAGCAAATAAATATTACTTTTAGAGGCATTTCATTTGAAGGATTAATTGATTTGGAAATAAAGAATATTGGCTATACCCACATAGTACAAGATGTATGCAAAACCAGACTCTCTGTGTTGCAGAAGATTAAGATGGACAGATTGCTTTCACAGCTTTGTGCAACAGAACTGTTGATAGAAACTAACAAACATTTCTTACAAGTCTTAAAATACAAAGAACTTGATTTATGTTCAATCTAATCTGTTAACTTCTCATTTAATAAATCTAAATACATCAATTCAAAAACTTCAGAAAAGCCCCCCACCTCCATCGTAATGGCATTTTAACTCCCATACAAAGACACGCAATGAAGCATTTTATTAGAAACTTCAACGGGTACAACTTCTGAATAACTAGAAAATCTATTTTATCCTACTTTTCTGTGGATTGTGACCTATTTGAATCAGCAGTTTGTGAATTTATAATTTGGTTAAGAAAACTCCAAATTTTCTTACTTTTCTATTTCTCCTTCTATAACATTAGAAACAATTAAAGCACTACCCTCTAGATAAATAAGAGATCCATTTGACAAACACACTAAAACAGAAAATAAGCACTACCGTCTTTTGCCGTAGCACTCTTCATTCCTTTTCTTACATTCTCAAACTTCAGAACTTTCAACCATTCCCACCTCAATAATATCGTAAGTACCAATAATGTTAGTTTCTTGCAGCTTTGGTCCAACATAAAAGCTCCCAACCTTTAGGCTTGACTCTTGATGGGGTATATACTCAAAATGCCCACCCCTTCCCCTTTTATCATTTTCAATAACTAATTATTCACTTTAGTGGGGTTTTTTTGTTCAAAGAGAGACTGAATATGGACTTTAACAGTCTGCAAATTGCTTTAGAAAAAAAAAGTTTCATGGAGGCACAGTAGTGTTACTTAGCATACCTGTAGTTCTCTCTCTCTCTCTAGTGCACAGTCAACAAAAGTAAATGCTGATTCAAAGTGAACAAAAACAGCACAAGCACATTTAGAGTAAGCAAACACAAATAACCGCAGAGTATACACAGCAGCAAACCCTGCACAGAGGGTGAAGTAGTGCAACCTTGTAACATACACAGTTAGAAGTGGTGTGCCAGCAGTCGCCACAGTGGAGCAATCCACTGCAAAAAGCTGCATAAAAAAGTTTTCAATATGCAATTAATAGTGGTTTAGGAGCACAGCCACCTGTAACATTTCTGGGTCATCATTTAGTACTGCATTTTGAAAAAGATGCATTATACTTCATAAACAGGTAGCTTTTACATTTTGAAAAAGATATGTTCCCAATGTTTAACAGACCAGCAAATACGTTTAACTGCAGAACATGTACACATTAAAACACACTACTGCAATGTTCAAACTGCATTAATTGTAGTTAAAACCTCTCAACTAAGCTGGGGTATTAAAAATATTAAATGCTAACACCACAGGGAGGGGGTGAGTTGGAGAAAACTGTGGTCAGAAAAAGGCTAATGACAAGCTAATTAGCGTAAATTTGCTAAAGAAAGCCACAGAAAAGCAAATGATTAAATGAAATGTGCTGGCATGATTCAGGCTGTATATTAATCAACTTAATACATGGTGATCCACTAATCTTGTACACGGAGAAATGCTGATGTAGTTGGCATCTGCAGTAGCTAGATAGCATGCATATAAGAGCCAGCATTGGGAGTCTGCCTCCCTCACTGTTTAGAAAGGCTTGCCAGTGGCTGACAATCTCTACAGCCAAGTAACGGCTGACCTCTACTGTATGGAGAAAGATACCGCACAAGAGTCAGAAGACATGTGCTGTCCTCACTTGGACTCAAGGAGATGGGTGGAGTGCTTATCCCAATAGACATTAAAGTTTGCATGGCATTAATCATCCTTGCTACCAGGAAATTACAGTATCTGACAAGGGACGTGGCAAAATGAAATTATGTTGCAAATTATATACTAGTTCCTTGACAAGATGAGATACCATGTGGAGGGACTTATCTGTTTTTGCAGAAAGCAGGAGAGAACCACCAATACACAAAAATGGAATGACATACCCCTCCAGACCACTGACTGCAACCACACTGCTATCAAAAGTCATACCTGCGCCGTTACATTTTCCAGAAAATCAGTCAGAATAACTTCCACCTCAACTACATTGCATCATGTTTACAACATCAATGGCTTCCACGAGAGAGGCACTGCACAGGGTACTGTACAAAATGTGTGTCCAACACAGTCCGTTCCCAAGTGGTGGGAAGCCTCAACCAGTATTTTATACAGGATAACTTTCACAAGGTTATTCAGCTGGCATGTATGCGCTCAGCTAGTCAACAGTCTGGTCCTATGAACAAGCTATTTCACAGAGTATTACTGCACTGGACCTGAAGACAGACTGGTGCCTAGCAGGCTTACTAAGTTAACAAAATAAGCAGCAAACCAGTCATAACAGTGTCTGCTGTTGTGCTTTGAAAATGATGGCGGTTATGCATCGAGACCATAACTTCTCCTCCCCATCTGCAAATACCAAAATCATAGTAGATTTTGGAGTACACCACCTCACTGTACAGCCACGACATTTGATGCATAAGGCGGTGCACTGCAGTGTGCTTCAGAAAAGATGTCCGTCAAGCTCCTCAACACAGTGCCACAAAAGCAGTTACATGGAGACCCTGCAGCAGCACCACATGAGCCTGGTGAGTTACCAGATGTGGCAGCACTCCATACGAGGCAGACACGATACAGCATGGTAAACGAGCAGTGTGTAGCCACAACTATGGGCTGTGACAAAATAATCAAAAAGAATAAAACCGAGCCAGTTAGCAACATCCATATAGCTGTGTTAATGGCAGTCCCCTGAACCACCAATGACCAAAATGCGTGACTGTTCCTGGTCCCTATACTCTCTCTCATTTTGCATGTGCTGTAGAACAGCATTTGCAGCTACCCGCTCAAGCCATGCAGCTCATTCCACATCTCTTACATGGTGCAAGTACTACCTGTGTTTGATCACTGATCTGCACACTTACTGATGCCAAGGGTGACATCTAGACCCGAGAATGTTCTGCAGTCAAGGGTCACCTACTTAACTGTCCTCTATGGTGGATGCATTCACTCTGCAGACAGTGCAAGCCTCAGATATCACCTATGGTAGTGACATGAACGAGTGTACTTCACTGAAGTTGGGAGATTATGAACATTCATCCTGCTCCTATATTGTCAACTAAGCCAAGGTTTATGAGTGTGTGCCTGCCAAAGTTAGCACTGTTGATACTGCTACTGGCAAAGGAAAAAACTTCAAAGACCAATACATGTAAGGTTCAGATAAGGCACATTTAATAACTTGCTGCAAGGAGACAAAAACATGCAAATACAGGATTTTGCCCAACTACTAACAGGAAGTATGCTATTCTTATACTGTTCTACAAGACATTGCCTTCTATGGTTGATGTAATCAAACACAACTTTCAGGATTGTTCTACAGCAGATGTTACTCAGATTTTCTGCTGACATGACTGGATTTAAGAAAAACATTTTGAGAAAAACAACCTGGCCTTGGTGGGCTCTAGCCCATTACAAGCTTCTATTGTGTAGTTATAATACGTGTGTTACATTTCAAGGTACTTTTCTAGCTTGGGCACAAGCAAATGCTGATTAAAGTTCAGATTTTCAAGCAGTCTTTGTTCTGATTATCTATAGCTTCTACAGCTGTGTATTTTCTCACAGCACAAGCAGAACTCCTTGTCCAAGTCTCATAACATTAATACAAGTGATACATCTATTCATTATTTTCCTGACACAAGCAGAAATTATCTGCTTCCCTGTAAATTTCCAAAGCATAAGCAAAGATTATAGCTGCGCATATTTCATGACAATACAAGGTTAGAAAGCTTCTGCAATTTGTACAGATTTTATGCAGTGTGAAATAGAATAAATGTGTTAACCCTTTTCAAGCCTTAAATGCACTAAGCATATTACTAATACATACACTAATACATATTTTTCTGACATTTCCCCCTTTTAATACTTTTATTCTACTTTCAAAATAAGCATAAACAGATTTTTCTTCTCCTAACCTCTTCCCACTTAGGATTTGCAGTTAAGAGAGTCATTCAATTTAAACTTATGAAAGCATTTTCAATCTTAACAATTCTTTAAACTCAGTACTTTGATATAAGGTTTCAGAAACTGACATGTCTATAAAGATTTTAATCAGTCTTTTCATGCAGGGGATGCCACAACACATACTCCCAGTAGGATCATTCCTACATAAATGGCAATCAGGATGTTCATTAGGATAGTACCCCACCCCCCAAACCATTTCTGAAAAAAGTCCATCAGTGGGTTTGGTCCTGGCCGACACTTGCTGAATTACTTCAAGGTGATTGTCTATCTCATGTTTATGGTCAGGAATATACGAACAGCACTCCTCCTGGATTAATGAGCAAGTACCGCCTCTCGCTGCTAGGGTGAAGTCGAGAGCCATGCGGCTTTGAAGCACTACAGTTCTCATGGCATTCAATTCATCAGTCACCAATTCGAGAGCGGAAAAAGTTGCATTACTCATTACTTCGAGAAGTTGACAGTTTTCTCAGCTCCCAGATCGATTTCACTGCTCTATATGCTGGTAATATGCCTGCCCACGATATAACACTATCACTCAAGTCCATGTGTGTCAGTCCATTGCCTACAGAATGATGGTTTTTCCAACGCGCATCAATTTGCCCCACTGGATTTACAGGTTTCTTGACGACTTCTCGGACATTCCGAATTTTTCCTTGAGGTAAAACTGCAGTGTGTCGTATGGCCGGAACCAGGTAGCCCAAAAAACAACTGCCGGACCAATTCTCAGGTAACCACTTGTATGCTTGCCACATACAAAATAACAGTCCTCTACTTTAGTAGTAACTTTGCTATGACTATACACTCGCCCTGCATGAAACATTTTTCTATCAATTATAGACAGTTGTTTATAGAGAACAGAATTATGTTTTACTTCATCAATTGTTTTGTGCATCAATTCAAGAAATGAATCATAGTTTGTATTACAATAAGAACCTGTATTGTTAGCTTTAGTGTAACATTTATAAGGAACAGTCACATTGCAATTGTTCCAACCCACCTGAACAGTATAATTTTTATAAAAACACACAGTTCCCTTTTGTGGAATAGACAAGTGCAATGCTATTTGATCTTGTGATGTAATGGTTAGGTATCACAAATCAAGTTTTCCCAGGTCTCGTTGACCCCTAGGGGGACTGCAGTCATTAATAACCCCCCTTATGCTGTCTGCAAAGCTGTGCAACTCCAGCAATTCGAAACATTGAAAGTCTCAGCATACACATATTTAATTGCCTGGCAAGTATTGAAGTTTAGGTGCCGGTCTAGGAGTAACGCTTCACATTTATTCAGTTCAGTTTGTGTGGCTGGAAAAAAGAATGGCCACAACAAAAAGATTATTGTCACTAGTACAGTTAACAGGATGATTATGCAATACTTCTGAGGAAATGGTTGTTCAGCATTCCTGTTTTTTCTGGATTCTATAATTTTTGCTCTTGACATGTGACAAGATTTTTGTCCAGTTCAAAGTTCTTAACTAGTTTGCAGTGCGTCAGGTGGATCCACGAGGCACGCTCTGTGATCTTGACTGCAGTGGGTGTCGACAGAAGCACTTGATATGGACCTTCCCAATTTGGTGATGTCTAATTCTTCTTTTTTATTGTCTTCACCCAGATCCAGGTTCCTGAAGCCACTGCCACTTCTGATGGTTTGGTTTGTTCTTCATCTGAAACAGAATTTGACTGCAACAGATGTTTAGAATTCAACAAATTTCTCATATACTCTGCTAGTGTACAGTCGGTTTCCTGGTCTGCGGGTATGAAAGGTTTCCACTGAGGTATATAATAAGCCCTTCCAAATAGTTTTTCAAAAGAAGTCGATCCTTTTGCATTCGGAACAGTTCTCATGCTCAACAGTGCCAGGGGCAGACAGTACACCCAATTTCTCTTTGTTTCTGCTATTAACTTTCTTAGCTTACTCTTTAAAATCCCATTATGCTTCTCAACTAACCCTGCAGACTGCGGATGATATGCACAATGATTTTTTAAAGAAATACCAAAATGTTTACTTAACTGATGTATGGTTATATGGTTTGGTTTACAAAGTGTGTACCATTGTCACTGTAGATCCCTTCCGGAATGCCGAATCTAGGGATGATTTCTTTAACGAGGATTTTTGCTACACTAGCCGCATCTGGATTTTTAGTCGGAAAGGCTTCCACCCATCTGGAAAACATATCTATAATGACAAGACAGTACTTCTTATTTTCACATTTGTTCAGATAGTATGAAACGGATACGGTGGTGTAGGGAAACTCCCTTGCTTGGGCTTTAACGCCTCTTGTGCATGATGTTTGTTACAAACGTGGCACATTAAACAAAATTTTTTAGAGTAGTTTAAGAATCCATATGTCGTGAACACTCTGTTCACCAGCTGTACCACCCCCCTGTTGAGACATGGCATTGCCCATGGCTCAAAGCTGCATATCTAAACAAATTAGATGGTAATATCGGTTTCCCTTCTTTAGAGATGTACAGCCCCTTTTCAAGAATTGCTCCTCGTCTTACCCAGCTTTGTTTTTCAGCCTGCGTAGTTAAGTGTCTGCATTGTCTTTAACATTTCTAAGTCTAAAATCTCAGAGGGTTGTAATTCCTCATTCAAACAAAATACTTTTCAAGAATTGCTCCTCGTCTTACCCAGCTTTGTTTTTCAGCCTGCGTAGTTAAGTGTCTGCATTGTCTTTAACATTTCTAAGTCTAAAATCTCAGAGGGTTGTAATTCCTCATTCAAACAAAATACTTCTGAAGCTGCCTGTTTTGCAGCTGTATCAGCTCTCGCATTACCGTTTGAAATCCTATCATGTTGCTTGGTAGGAGCTGTGCATTTACAAATAGCTACTTTCTGAGGTAACTGAATAGATTCTAACAGATCTAAAATAAACTGTGCATGATTGATTGGTTTGTCAGTAGATGTTATCATTCCTCGATTTTTCCACTGTTGCGCAAAAACATGTACAGTAGAAAAAGCGTACTGGCTGTCAGTACCAATGTTCACACATTTACCCTTTGCTAAGGTACATGCCCGTGTCAAGGCAATTAATTCTGCTGCCTGTGCAGATAAATTGTGTGGCAAAGGTTTCCCTTCTATAATCTCAGTATCAGAAACTACTGCATATCCTACTAGGTTCTGTCCTGCAGGACCCCTTTTGCACGAGCCATCCACGTAGTATGTCACCTCGGCATCATCCAAGGGGACATCCGTGAGATCTTTTCTAGGCAGTGTCTTTTACTCAATCACCTGCAGGCAGCTGTGTGGTGTGCCATCTGCAGGGGTTGGGAGCAAGGTAGAAGGGTTCAAAGTCGTGCATCGTTCAATTGTCATATGAGGTTGGCTCAACAATATAGTCATACAGGAAAGATGCCTAGCAGGGGAAAGATATGCTACCTTCTCTTGCAGTAAAATAATCACGACTGCATGAGGCACTCTCAGTGTGAGAGGGTGGAACAAAACTACTGAGGCCGAAGCCTGTACTGCCACTGCAGCTGCAACTACTGCTTGTACACAGTGGGGTAAAGACCGTGCCACTGGGTCTAGTTGTGATGAATAAGCAATAGGGCGTTGCTTGTCCCAATGCTGCTGTGTTAACACTGATGTCATATAACCTTGCTTCAATCTACAGTTTGGAAAAAAACATTTATGATAGTTTGGTAATCCTAAAACTAATAAGGACGCTGTTAACTGTTTCAGTTTGCAGAAAGTAGATTCTGCTTCTGGTGTCCATTGTAACAAATCCTGTGCTGCCATAGGCTTTTTATATATCAGGTTAGACAGTGGTGCAGATTCCAAGGCATAGTTTGGAATCCAGTTCCGGCAAAAATTAGTCATACCCAGGAAGGACATCATTTCCTTCTTGGTAGTGGGTTTTGGTGCTTGCAAAATCACTACTTTTCTGTCCTCATCTAATGTCCTACCCTCTTTGGATATTACATATCCTAGGTATTTAACTTGTTTTTTCTAAAGCTGCAGTTTATTTTTGTTTACTTTATGTCCTTCAGTGGCTAAAAATTGTAATAGCGCTATGGTATCTTCTTTGCAATCTTGCTGGGTGGGGGCCATCAGCAGGATATCATCAACATAAAGCAAAATCTGACTGCCTCTTGGTGGGGTAAATCCCGCCAAGTTGCTTGCCATTCCTTGTGAGAATGTTGTCAGACTTTCACAATATCCCTGTGGTAGTCGTGTATATGTATACCTTTTCCCCTGAAATGTGAAAGCAAACCAATATTGGTTGTCAGGGTGTATCGGTATTGAACGCATTGCTGATATCTACCACAGAAAATATTTTTGTTAAGGTTTTAAATCATTCAACAGGGTGTGTGGGTCTGGCACTGTAGGTGCCCTTGGTATTACTGGGTCATTTACAGCTTGTAAATCTTGGACCATACGCCGTTCTCCATTCGCTTTCTTAACAGGAAATAAGGGTGTGTTGCATGGTGAATCAGGAGATTCCACCAGCACCCCTTCCTTAAGTAAAGCTGCTATAATAGGTTTGATTCCAACCTCTGCATCTTTTCTTAAGGGATACTGCCTTTTCTGTGGTCTAAATGCTGACTTTGGCGTGATAGTAACTGGTCCCGCTGTACGAATAAGTCCTACATCTGACTTTCCTGTTGACCAAAGAGTTTCTGGTATATTCTGTAAGGCATTCTCTTCCTCCTTCTCTTCCTCCTTTAATAGGAGTGCTAATCAGCTGTCCTTGCTAGACTGCAAGTGCACGGCTGGGTGCGTCTGAGTTATCCAATTCACTTCTGCATTTGTATTCCCTGTTCTGACAGTTCTAACTCCGTCTGCTTTTCCCATCTCGTGACTTTTTCTCCTAAGTCTACCCATTATGCATTCTTGTCCTTAGTTAAGCTAACATGTGGTAATCGATTAGATTTATAGAGTGCAAAGAACTCCTGGGGCAATGAACAGCTGGCTACACTGTTCCCTTCCATGTCCCAGTACAGATTACGTAATATCAATCTGTTTGAACGATTTCTAAACAATTCTTGCTCATATTCCTTATCAGATCCTGGTGTGTTACAATAATACAGTGTACAGTGCAACAAATGTTATCAATGTCAAGGGAGAGGAACTTGCTGATGGCTACGTTCATCAACTCTTCGGTCACTGCCCCTGGACCAGTCATAACCAAGTCCTGGCTAAACCAATAGAACATTTCACCCTACGATTGCACTGTAAAGGTATCAATTTGTCACTGTGCTTCCATACCCTGCAAAGTCGGAACTACTGCTATACCAAATAGCTGCATAAGGTCTCTGCCCAAGAGGTTTACTGGGCATTTTGCAGAAACAATTATTTTACTTTTCTGGGTCAATCCTGAAACAGGATCAGTTATTGCAATATTACAGGAGTGGGGCTCCCGATACAACTGTCCATTAGCTGCTTTCACTAGTATGTAATCAGGTGAGACTGAATTCTATGGCAATTTGGAGGGATCAGGGTCCGTGATGCCCCCGAGTCACACAAGAATTTGACTTCCCTCCCTTCTACCAGGAGTGTAACTTCTGGTTTTCAGCTACATAGAGCTCTGAGCTCAATAAAGCTAAATCCAATATTTCATTTTCTTCACTATCCGTAACTTCCTGCACTTCCTCTATTTCTTCTATCACATCCTCTACTCCTATCACATTCTCATTTGTCCTTTCTCTGCTATCCCTGCTATCCCCTTCTAGTGATTCTTGACTATCATATAGGCAGTCCTCACCCTCCTTGTCTTCCGTGGTTGCCTTCTTGTTTTTCTTGCAATCCCTTGCCAAGTGTCCCTTTTTACCGCATTTAAAACATTCACCCCTTTTCTTTCGCCCTTCAAAGTCCTCCGATCGGTGATCAGATTGTTTGTGCATTTCTCTTGCCCTTTTTCCCCGGACTGTACTACATAAACTTCTGCTCCATCTTCTACAGAAAATACTTGGGCTTTCTTTCATTTTGCTATTAAAATGCCTTCGGCATGGCTAGCATATTCAAGTAATGACTGCAATCTGCTTGTACGATGATCTACCATGTGCTTTGTAATAAAACTGCTTATGGGTGCAATGCTGCCTTTCAAAAATGCATTCTTTAACTGCTGCTCATATGGGGAATCGTGTGTCTGATCTTCAGGGACCTGCATTCCACAATGGTTATCAAAACATTCTAACAGTCTGGCATAATATCAGTCAATAGTTTCACCTTCTTATTGGATGCATTGATTAATGCAAGTCCAAGTCTGCCCTAGGCATCCATTTCTCAGAGATGCAGTCTGTAAGACCTTTTACTTTGTTGTCTAGTTCTGCGCTGCTATGTGGGAGGGGCCTGTGTGCAGCGTCACGGGGACTCCAGTTGCCATTAATCATGTGCCAATCTGGTCCCACAATTTGTCTGACTACTTTTTCTACCTCTTCTCCATTTAAATTATAACTTAGCCTTATTCCTTGTAAATCTTCTAAGAACTTTCTAAAATTAACTTTTGGATGGGGAATTCCCTCAGTGGCTTTCCGGATGTCTTCCGGAGTCCAGGGTCTATACACTATAATAGTAGGATCCTGATCTTCTTGCCCTGCCTGAGGATTAGGCACTTCTATAAGTGGGCATATTTCTTCTTCACTCATAGATCGTGAATTCCTACCCATTTGATATAATTCAATGTCCCCTTTTGAGTTACCTGCATGTGTTCGAGACCTGGTCTCGATGGGATCTCTAATAAATGGTTTTGCTTTTGTAGTGTCTCTATTTACAGTGGCAGCAGGATATCGCGGGGGTGGACTAACTTGTTCACTTGCTTCACATTCTGGTAAGGGGGGGGGCAGATGCTATTACTAAGTTATTGTCCTCCTTATCTAAAAACATTGCTTTTGAATTATTGTTCTTTTGTTCCCTACGGTTTACTTCCTAAATCCACCTGTGTGCCTGAGGAATTCCTAATTGGCGCTGCTTTTTTACCAGACCTTTGGAATCGGTTTTAAGCTGTTTGACAAGTTTGATAAGCGAGGATTTTTCCAATTTACCGTCAAATTCGTACTTATTAACCCACTTTGAGTAGTATTTAATATTATCAGCACGCTGTGACTGCATGTATTTTGTGTCTTCGGTTAACGGCGGATTTTGGGGTCTTTTTGTGCAATTATTACCCATTTTGTTCTACCCTTTTAATCATTACGTAACTCTTTATTTTTAACGTGGTACCACGGATTTTGTTATAGTCTCTTCAGAATGACTGCCTATCTACTCTGTTTCCCTGATCTATGACAAGACAGTAATCTTTTCTGTCCCTGACTTGTAAAAATACAGTCCTGACAAAAACAATACAAATCTAGTCCCCGATCTAAAACAGAAAAAAATGTAGATTCACCTTACCTGAGCCTTCGTGATCGATCACCTGGTTCGTGAAAAACCCATCCTTCAGTCACAGATCAGAAAGTGGCTGGCCTCTTTTGTACGACAATTCAGTCGGAGAGCTTTTCAAATAAGAAGAGCCAATGTGGTTTCTTCCCCGTATGGTTTCAAGCCACCTGGCCTGTCTGATCCGAGGCGAAGTGAGGGTTTCCGGTCCGAAGGACCAATCTGTCAAAGGAAAAAACTTCAAAGACCAATACACGTCAGGTTCAGATAAGGCACATTTAATAACTTGCTGCAAGGAGACAAAAACATGTGAATACAGGATTTTGCCTAACTACTAACAAGAAGTATGCTATTCTTATACTGCTCTACAAGACATTGCCTTCTATGGTTGACGTAATCAAACACAACTTCCAGTATTGTTCTACAGCAGATGTTACTCAGATTTTCTGCTGACATGACTGGATTTATGAAAAACATTTTAAAAAAAACACAATCTGGCCTTGGTGGGCTCTAGCCCGTTACAAGCTTCTATTGTGTAGTTCTAATACATGTGTTACATTTCAAGGTACTTTTCTAGCTTAGGCACAAGCAAATGCTGATTGCAGTTCATATCTTCAAGCAGTCTTTGTTCTGATTATCTATAGCTTCCGCAGCTGTGTATTTTCTCACAGCACAAGCAGAACTCCTTGTCTAAGTCTCATAACATTAATACAAGAGATACATTTATTCATTATTTTCCTGACACAAGCAGAAATTATCTGCGTTCCTGTAAATTTCCACAGCATAAGCAAAGATTATAGGTGCGCATATTTCATGACAATACAAGGTTAGAAAGTTTCTGCAATTTGTACAGATTTTATGCAGTGTGAAATAGAATAAATGTGTTAACCCTTTTTAAGCCTTAAATGCACTAAGCATATTACTAATACATACACTAATACATATTTTTCTGACAGCTACTGTGACAAGTGCATGGCCTTAAATGCACTAAGCATATTACTAATACATACACTAATACATATTTTTCTGACAGCTACTGTGACAAGTGCATGGTGCAATTAATGCCAGACACTGGTGACTTGCCGATATCAACCATGCTTGGATTTCATGTGCAGGATCATGTCCCACTGGAACCTAGCAATGTACATAGGTAAAATACCTGTGCCAATGCAGACCATATCTGATCCCCACCACTATGTGACATGCATGTTGCTATGTATCAATAGTGTACATAACCTACTGACATATAAAGGCCTTGTGGTGGTGGCTGTCATTGTTGCTACCCTGGTGTCCCTGCTGGACAACTGTACACTTGCGTGTTTAAGCAAACCACTCATAGTTGGAAGCCACAGTCCTACATGAATGCCATGCGTTACAACTCACTTGGTACATTCCCTATAGCTACCAGAGCAATAACTAACAGTCCAGCTCTCACATCTTGTACACTAACAATATGAAAGTACCCTTTCACCTGAAAGTAAAAGACTTAAGGATCTCCTAGATAAGCCTCTGTGTTGGTCACCTTCTCTATGGTGAGCCTGTCTTCTGGTAACTTCTTGCACAGTGCTCTTGGACTGCAGTAATACTAACAGTGACCCATGGTACACCTGTACCACTGTCCTATTACGGCTGCCTGCCGCACTGGAAGTCCTGCTTGACTTATCTGCTACACATTTATCTCGAGGATATGGAAGCCACGTGTGTGCAGGGCTGATGCAGCTCTCCCATCTCCCTTGAGGTGAACTTTTCTGGCCATGTCATTCCATCAATCCTATAACAAGGCATGTATACCCGCCAAACTGTGTCCACACAAATGACCATTCATGCTAGCTAATAAATAACAGTACTGTCCCCAGTCTACTTAATGTGGATGCACCCCTGTGCGCAGTTGTAGTCAAGACACTGTGGCATGTTAGCCATATTTGCTGTCCCTAGGACCTGTCCCAATAGCAGTGTGTGTGGTTGGTACACATGAGGCATGCTATCCCCTGTACCATGTCAAGCAGCCTGTGTGCATGGAAAATGCGGTTGCAGATTCTACATTGCAAGACAGTGACACTGCCTCCAGTTTTCCCAATACCCCACTAAGCTGAGGCTTAACAGGACAAATGCTGCCCTGCCACCTGCAGGGTTAAAAATCCTCCCTGTTAACTTGCCAGTCACCCATCATGCCTGTGCTGTGTTGCCACCCTCCACACACACACACACACCTTTGATCAGTTACTGTTTTTGTGGTCAATGCAATCCTGTGATCCATTACCAATTATCCTGTCTGCTGTCAGTTTGTATGACAGAGCACACTGATGTATACTATTACTTGCCATAACATGATTACACAAAACAGAGTGATTGCAGTCTTTATCTCATTAACTCTGACCTTACAGCCATTACAGTAATGAAGTAATTTACTTTTACCTCTGAAATTCACCTAGAATTTAAAGCATTGTCAGTCGCGCTCCACACTACAGTACTTGGACCTACTGGTTCCTAGGCTTGAAAGTCACATATACTATATGTGCATCAGACCTAGTGCAAAGCATGTATGTGAGTGCTACTGTTCATTGCCACTACATTACCTTGTCCCTGTGCAGTGCACATTGATGGGCATTCCATTACATGTGGCATGCACACCAATGTACCATTTTAATTCGGGATTAGCCCCAGAATGGACATGTCTCTTAAAGGAGAACAGCAGCCAAACTGAAAAAAACATGTTTATTTTATCATGTTTTTAGGTTTCCTACACTTTTGGACCTTATATACTTTATTTTATATTTTTAAATGTAATTCCAGAGTCTGCATACGAGGTCTGGCATCTTGAATTTTTTTTAGTCTACCTCTAGGTATCCCACAATGCAGTGTTTGGCTTTAAAATATTACATCATAGACCATAAGCTCCTGTCAATGCACTGACTTTACATGTGTTTTCACACATACTCTGCTTTCTTTTAGTCAGGTTTAATTACCATTTCTTTCTTTTCAGAGTACTCTATCAATCACAGGAACACACAGCTCCAATTACCTTTGCCACTTTTGCCGATACGAAGTGGAGGAGTTGGGGGGGGGGGGGTTAAAGACTACAACTCAGGCATAACAAAAAAAAAAAAAAAAAAAAAAAAAGAAAGAAAGAAAATTGGCCACTTTACTTAACAGACACCGAGAATACTATTCTGTGTGGTTATCCCTGTGTGCCTTAAACAGTCAATGAAAAGCAGGAAATAGTAATTAAACCTGACTGACTAAAAGAAAGCAAGGCATACGAGAAAATACATGTAAAGTCAATGCACTAAACAGGAGCTTAGGGGCTATGATGTACTATTTTAAAGCCAAACACTGCATTGTTGGAAACCTGGAGGAAAAGTGTAAAAAAAAAAAATCAAGATGCCGGACCCATGTGGGCAGAGTCTAGAATTACATTTAAAAATATAAAAAAGTAAACAGAGTCCAAAAGTGGTATTAAAATGTAGGAAACATCAAGACATGATTAAACAAACATGTGGGTGTGGTTGTCTTTTAAGCCATGACATATGGCAGGGCTCCTGCATGATGCTGCAGTGGAAATGCACAGGGACCATTTATAGCATCTGAGGGGGGAATATTAGAGCCCCCTTTACAAAACTGATGCATGCCTCCAGCTTGCCAGGACACTGAATCCAACAAGAAAAACAGTTTAAAATACGGTAACGTGGAGGTACCACCACTCAGACCCTCTCCATGGGGAAAATGATGGTGCCAATATTACTGCAAGCAATACGTTCCAGACTTGGCACTGTACATTATGCCACTGCTTACAGTTTAAGTGTCTTTTGCTACTAGGGATATGCTGTACTGACCACTGTTGTATGGTTTTTCCACAGACACAGAAGAAATGGGTGATCTCCCAAAGGAGATAAGAGATATTATCCAGGCGGATGGACAAGTGTAGTGGAACTGCTCATAATACTGCACTATTTTTATGAAGTGCAACACACTAACCTGCTGCATTTTGTTTATCCTTTTTATTTTTTTTTCTTTCACTTTGCTGCATTGGTTTTCCTTTATTTACCTTTTTGGTAAGATTGCTCCAAGGCAGACACTGTATCAAATACAACTACCAATGGGTCTCAAGCTGTCACAAATCCTCCCTCTCTGTAAGGTAACCTGGAGGACTCACTGGTACCCTTGATGTCAACCTTTTTGGGAAGCTCCTCAAAAGAATGGTGGCGAGTCGTCCCCCCCCCCACCAACCGAGGCACCTGCCCAGAAGTGTGGCAGAGGTGAAGACTGAGGTAAACTGGTGGTTGGATGCTGACACTGGCTACCTGTAGCACCTGCTTATGCAGCCAATGGTTGTACAGCTATTCAGCTCTATCCATCAGGTCATCAGAGGAGGAATCTGCCGCCCATGATATTGGTTACAGATGAAAGGAGTTTACATATGGCCTGCTAGAGTGGCCCATTCACTCCCCTGCCCAAACTCCATCATGATATTCCTACCCTATATGTAGTCCAGTCCTCCAAATCACCACTGTGCAATCCTCTGTCTATCCATGTCTCTCTCTCTACCGTACTCACCTTTATGAGCTACTAGCTCCCTTATCAGTATGCCTGCATTAGTGCCTACCACTTAACCTCTACCCTACCTACCACTTCCCTTGCCATCTTCATCTTCTAAACACTAGGGAAAAAGAGAAAAGGGCACCTGAAGCAACAAAAGTAGCCTCTTCTCCCCCACCCACATCCACCTTCACTTCCTGTCACCCTTCTATGCATTCATCAGCTTGATCTCCCCTTTTCCACCCCACTTACCTAATAAAAAACTTGGTACTTTGCTGTGGTGCATCAGAAAGAATGGCTGCAGTGCCGTTATACCAACCGTGGAAAGTTTCAATACGCACATCAGAACGTCACATTCCTGATGCATTCCTTTAATCAAGTGACTGCTGATAGCAGTCTTCCCAGCTATGAGGTTACTGTTATTACTGCATCCATGTGCTTTCAATTATGTAAAGTCACAGACCTTATTGCAACATACATACACCCCCTATTCCCAAGTCATTTTAAATTATATCACTTTGTTTACTGGTGTGTGCTTTTGCTACGCTTCCTCCCCAAATTCTTTCCTAAACAGCACACATTCTGTGCTACAACTGCAACATCTCTGTAAGTAAAGCATGCACTGGTTAGTTGTTTGAAATCCAATCTTGACTATAAAAGGTGACAGCTTTAGGACTGCCTTAAGTATAACATCCCATGTTTCAACATTGTAATTTCTGCAGTTTTGTATCTGATCTTAAATGACTGCATGACCTCAGATTTACAGTTACAACACTCAAATTATGTTTTCAGGGTACCAAGCAAACACAAACCTTGAACTAGCAATCATCCATCATAAACAAGAGATAGCTTTCTATTTGAAAATTAATCTTCAATGGAGACTACTATGCATGCCCAAGTAATTGTAGTGATCTTCTACTCTACGCAAGTCTTTGAAAAGGATAACTTTTTATGGGAGTAGAGGGAGGCAGAGCCAGACAGAGTGACATCAAGATTCTCTCACTCATTTAACTGTTAGTGGGATGGTTCACACTACACCTTTCTTTGCAGGATCCAGACCAGAAGCAACAGAGGCATGTATTTGCATGTCACAGAAGGCTAGTAAACACGGTAGCAAGTTGAGCACATTTTCTTATGGCAGACAAGGGCCAACCGACCATCCAAATCTGACCATTCTGCCATGCATGTTGGGCATGCACATTACTTAACCGACATCTTATTTTCCTATCGAATCTATAGTAAATGCCTACAACCAAAATTCTTTAACATTAAATTAACATGCATATGCCACAGAAAATTAATACACGAGCAACATAAAACTGGTAGGCAAACACAGCTACTGAAACTATTCATCATACAAAGGTGTGCATCTTCCGACAAAAAAAATAGTTTTAACTGCCACCTTTCATATACTAACTAAAGCACATTTCCACCCAGTGTTAGTGCAATACAAGTATATGGTCTGATGGAATATAGTTAGCAGCTATTCAAAGGACAAGATACAGGATGGAAATACAGTTGAGAATAAGAATGTATTTACAAGCAGCATAAAGGACGTGCATGCGTAGCGGGAAATTATGGTTACTGAAATATTAGCAAGGCAAAATCTAGAGCCGGGAAACAGCAGATGCACACTAACTAGGAAGCCAAGCAAGACAAATATGCTGAAATGGTGCCACCTCTGAGAATGTTACTAACCAAAGTGTGAAACTGATAAATTATCCTGCATACAGGTTACGAGTTCCTTACGCTCAACTCCACCCAGAGATAGAATTTCTGTAAAGACGTAATTCAAATTCTCAACGCTTACATACCTAACGATTTCTCTATTTTGTTAAAAAAAAAAAATTAACAACACAGTCCCACAGTAACAATCTGCACTAGCCAATATCTTGTGTGTGTGGGTGGGTGGGGGCTGGAAACAGACTATGTTCAAGGAGCACTGCTTGGGTATTGTGAAATAAATCAGGAAGACTGTTCTACACAGTAGACCTTGGTACCAAGGCAGCTTTTTCACACCAAATGAGATTAGATATTAGGCCTGCCTTGAAAACAGAGATGGCCAAATTCAGCAAAACGGTTTTAAGTAAAAAGTGTAATTGCCTCATCTCGCACACTACTGCATCATCTTACTTCTTCTACCTCGAAAACAAATTTTTATTGAAATTCTACAAAACCCAAACTTCAACCTTAAATATATCAACAAAAAATATTCAAATACACTTGGGAGAAAGTAAACCAACTAAAACTCAGTCTTAACCACTCGCATCACCCAACTTTCTTTGGCAGTTCTATCCTTTCTAATTCTCAGACCTACATGTTTATTAGTTACTATCAGTATCCCATCATGCAATTTATCCCCTCCCTTAGTCCATCATATGCAACAGCCATCGATTTTAGATGTACGGCCACTGAATCCCTCCATGTCAAGTTATTAAGCAGATATTTTACAAATAGACTCGTGAATTTTTCAACTACTTATGACAAACAAATACAACATTCTAACTAACCAACAACACAGCGTCCACTGCAAATGAAGACTCATCTGCAGATCACACACAAACATAGATAAACCATTTCTCTGGGGCACTATTTACAGACCTAAACATCGAACTCTTCGATACACAAATAAGATTCAAAATTAAAACAGAAACAATGTTTTTTGTAATTTAGGGCAGCACAGACAAATTAAAGCCTTGTGCAAAACTGGCCCTCCAATAACAATCACTAATTGTTCAAACATTAATGGAATGATCCCAGGGACTCCTCTTAAAATATGAATAAAAAAAAAAAATAAGAACCCCTTCCCACCCATTAAAACACAGAAGTAGAACCACTACATACAAAAAGTAGAAATTACACACACAAAACTTAAATCACCTTAAACTCTCTTACAAAATCTCACAAGAGAAACTAGAAAGGCTACTTCAACACATGTACTTATCGACAGATGCAGCCTTTCCCCATTACATCATTAAACTCTGCTCATAATTAAATGTAATACTTTGTCAACCAGCAAAACAAACAGCATCACTGCCTACCATTATGCAAGAAGCAAAACACATTCGTTTTTCTAACTCCATCCACCCACAATCCCCTTTTCCCATTTCTGCACATGGGGGCAACGAGTGTCAACCCCTTCCTTAGCCTCATCAACAGTGACACTCATCTAGAACCAACATTCACACTGCCAGGTGGCTAGCCCTACCATGATTGTTCTTCTATACCAAACACACCTACTATCAACTGAGTACCCAATACCGACTGTGCATTTTTGGAACGTGGGAGAAAACTGAAGCACGTCGAGGAAACACACATGATATACACACACCTTGGGAACACAATTCACTGCACGTGCCCACACGGATTTCTGCCACTCAGCCTTTAGTAAGGAAGTTAAACCAGGGACCAACTACCTGAGATATACATTTAAAGAAACGGGTAGAACTAAATCCCGCAAAACAAAGTCTCATCACAACTTACAATTCCTTAATTCACAAAATCGCAGTGCTCATCAATAATGCCACCCTCCAAAAATAATCTCTAAATCGGCATCCACCCAGGTCCAAATGCAACATTGTATTCGAACATTTTCCCGCCCTTCCTTTTTCCCCATACAAGTGTTAGCTTATTATTTTTTCATTTCCCACAATATGCACAGGATTTATGACACGTTTTCAAAACTTTGAAAAAATCGATAATCTTACCAAAGACAAAAAAGTAACACACACAACCCCGGGTACCAGCAATAAATAAGATTGCGACAGGCTTCCCTAGGCGAAAGGACCTCTTGAACAATAAAGTGCGACTACTTGCTCAGAAAGGACCCCACTGACGCTAGAGACACCAGGGAGTAGTGATGGAAGTGGGGTTAGTCTTTTTTTTCTTATTTTTGCCTGGGAATAGTACACTATACCATTGAAGGGTAACGTCTTAAGAGATGTGTGTTGTGAATACAATTTACTTTAATGCATTTGAGCTTGCCATACGCTTTCGAATTTGGTATACGCAGCGACTACAGTGGGACCCGAGCAGTTTCTAGCACGCGCAAATCACGCCCAAGTCTGCCAATACTCTGCCCGATACTAAAATATTATTAAGTATACTAAATTGATACAGATATTACAACAAATACAACTATACTTTCGGTGATATTGTAGTGTACTTGCTCACCGGCAGTTTTCGCGCAGGGGGTGGGCGTGGTTAGGGTAATTGACAAGCCTAAAACCTAGGAAGTGGTAAGGAAATGAGGCATGATTGGCATGCCATGTATATTACCCCATGATGACATGCATATAATGAATGTAGATTAGCAGCTCAGTACCATACATTCCTGTGATAGTTTATTTATTTGTTTGTAATGCTGATGCGCAAGGACCTTCTTTTGCTTTTTGCTTAATATCAAGTACTATAACAAATCCTATATAAGTAATCCCAGTGAATATAAACAATTACTTTTTCCCTTTGCTTTTGCAGGGGGCTAGCCCCCCTGCACCCCCCTTGTAGTCGGTTCTTGGAGTTGATATATTCAAATAGTGGGGGGCGCAATGCCCCCACAAGGGGGTGCAGGGGGCTTGCCCCATGCAAAGGGGAAAAAGTAATTGTTTATATTTACTGGGCTCTCTTGTACAGTTGATGTAATACGGCGGTTTAGGATTACTTGTAGTAGTTTGTCAATTTGGTGGTTGTATTCCTGCATTTGTTATGCTGAAACAGCTAAGTATGCACTTAATGATTCTTTAAACGGAGTTGAAATTCATCTGTTAAATATAACTGCGATTACTCATCAAAATTAATATTCATGCTGAGGAAGCCATTTCATTTTTGGTTATTCATAAGTTAAGCAAGACGTCAACCAGCTGGGGCGGGGTTGGGGCAGTGCTTGCTACTGCGCATCTGGTGAGCCAGTACACTACAATATCGCCATACTTTCTGTATAACAAGTATTATCATCATACATTTATTTAAATTGCTATTGCATTAGCAATAGTAAATTATCTTGCAAGCCAGTCTGCACAGACGCTGGCGTCGCCTCAGTGAATGACAGGTGAAACTGTCATGTCCTAGTATGGAAAAGAAGCATGATTAACAGCCATGCAGATTTCAGTGTGATATCATGCACGCATTGTTTATTGTGGAATAACTGCAAGTATTTTTTTCTCGTTTTTTTTTTTTAATGTACATTCAAACAAACGCTTTGGAAGTTTTCTTATTTGCAATGGTGATGGATAGGTTGACAGACGAGATCAGACAGGAGTCCCCATGGACTATGATGTTTGCAGGTGACATTGTGATCTGCAGTAAGAGTAGGGAGCAGGTTGAGGAGACCCTGGAGAGGTGGAGATATGCCCTACAGAGGAGAGGAATGAAGGTCAGCAGGACTAAGACAGAATATATGTGTGTGAATGAGAGGGAGGATAGAGGAATGGTGAGGATGCAGGGAGTAGAGTTGGGGAAGGTGGATGAGCTTAAATACTTGGGATCGACAGTTCAGAGTAATGGCGAATGTGGAAGAGAGGTGAAGAAGAGAGCACAGGCAGGATGGAGTGGGTGGAGAAGAGTGTCAGGAGTGATTTGTGACAGACAAGTACCAGTAAGAGTGAAAGGGAAGGTCTACAAGAGGGTAGTGAGACCAGCCATGTTATATGGGTTGGAGACAGTGGCATTGACAAAAAGGCAGGAGTCAGAGCTGGATGTTGCAGAGTTAAAGATGTTAAGATTTGCACTGGGTATGATGAGGGTGGACAGGATTAGGTATATTAGAGGGTCAGCCCAGGTTGGACGGTTTGAAGACAAAGCGAGAGAGTCGAGATTACATTGGTTTGGACGTGCTGAGGAGGGATGCTCGGTATATTGGGAAAAGGATGCTAAAGATGAAGCTGCCAGGTAAGAGGAGAAAAGGAAGGCCTACATTAAGGTTTATGGATGTGGTGAGAGAAGACATGCAGGTGGTTGGTGTGATAAGATGCAGAGGACAGGAAAAAATGAAAACAGATGATCCGCTGTGGCGACCTCTAATGGGAACAGCCAAAAGAAGAAGACACTTGGACAAATGCTTTGGAAGTCCAATGCCCAAATTAGACAGCGACAAAAAAAAAAGACCATAGAATTAATAAGGCAATCACATTTTAAAGTACTGAAAGGTAGAAAGTCTAGGTGATCTCACAAAAAAAAAATGTGCATTTGCAATTACTTTTTATTGCTTTGAGGTATCAAGACCATACTTTTCAGCCTCTTAGCACTAGAAATCTCGACAAAGCCTAAAATTATTGAGGGACAGAGGCATAAATTTGGGGACATATTTGTAATATTGCTCTTATAAACTTAATTGCTAGAATAACCGGAGTTGTGTTAGTGTGCATTTTCTGAAAGATGTGAAGTGTGAAACTCATGTATGTAATCATTTAGTAACATCGGTCCTCAGTCATTTGTTAGAAAATAAGAAGTTATGTACTTACTAAAACATTCCATGTTTGTAGTCCATCTCGCCTACATTCTTGCTGGATGACTCGGCCGATACTAAAGCTTGAGAGCTTTTACTGGCTCTACGCTATCCCCTATACCATGGTGCACCACAGCAATTCCCCAGATCTTGTTTGCAAGAAAGTAACTAAATACATAACAGTAATTATACTATCACTAAACACAAAAAGCCACCAGCAGCAAATGAACAAGTAACCAAAGCAAGCTGCTGTGAAACGCCAATAACTAGTCCACCGGGTGAAATAAAAAAGGTTTATTCAATCCACAAAAAGATAAGTGCTTTCGTCATACAGACTTCAACAGATCTACAAAACATTAAAATTACATGCCTTTTTATAGGTAAAACATTAAAACATGTGACCATACACCTCATAAATATTAAATGAGTAAAAACAATGCTAGTAACTTATACCCTAAACTTTAAGAGTTATCAAAAAGTATATTTAAAAAATATATATAACAAAATATCAATAACTCAAAGGACACTAGCTCTATACCTGAGTTCAGGTTTGATGCTAATAGCCTCATTCAAACCTGGAAATACTGCTGCATTTAATTTAAACTGCCATTTAGACTCAGCCTTAAGCAACTTATTTTTCCAATCACCCCCACGAGGGTCCACCTTCACTATCTCCAAAATTCCAAAATTAAAACTATGGGTAGGATTAGCATTTATGTGCTTACTTAATCCATTCTTTTCATCTTTTTTCAAAATGCAGTGACAATGCTCATAAATCCTACGGTTTAGTTTTCTTTCTGTTTTGCCCACATAATAACATGGGCAGGCCTTACATGTAGCTAAATACACCAAACCAGTGGATGTACATGAACCAAAGGCTAGTTTAATAGGTATATCATAAGGGGGTAGTATAAATTGTGCCTTTTCATTGATGTATGAACATTGTTCACAGCACCCACATTTGCGAGTCCCTATTTTAATGGAATGGGGGGTACCTTCTTATGATCTAACATAAATTTTAAATTATTATCTACTTTATAGGTAAAACAAGGTTCCGGACCTATGAACTTAAAAAGTTCATGATTACACTTAAGCATGGACCAATTATTGGAAATAATTTTCTTCACTTCCTTAGCAGTTTCCGCATAGGTAATAAACATTGCTTGTGAGAAATCTTTATTTCCAGGGGAACTAGTTTCCAATGCTTCGAGTCCCGAACCCAATAATGGCATATATCTAACATTCCATAGTGCCAAAACCTCATCCCAAATTTTATTAACAAAGTCCAGGGGATATCCCCTATCTAAAAACATATGTGTGACTTTTTTAATTTCTTTTTCCACAATGTCTAACTCGGAACACATTCTAACTACCCTCACCATCTGACCCTTGACTATATTTCTTTTAACATGTGGCGGATGGTTGCTAGAAAATTCCAAATAATCATTTGAGAAAGTGGATTTTCTAAAAACACTAGATCTGAAACAATTCTTAAAATAATCCTTGGTTATATTAACATCCAGAAAGTGTATTTCATCTTTGTTACCATTCCCTGTGAACTTAAAATAAGTACATATATTATTAATGTAATCCAAAAAGGCATCAAAATATTTAACATCATTCCACAAGATAAATAAATCATCTAAAAACCTAAAATACAATACCCATTCATGTGGATTATTATAACAAGATTACTAGTATGCTCACGGATTCTAATAAATATGAAACTATTTCCAGAAATGAAATAAATATTAGTTATAGGAAGATTAAATGTTTTTTGGAGGATGCCCTGTTACAGGGTGTTATTAACGAGGAACTGTATAATTTTTTGCAGGTAGAACACCCTACTATCCCAGTGTGTTTTGGGATTCCGAAAACCCATAAAAATATTAGGGATCCACCATATAGATAGATCATTTCTGGAAAAAATAGTATAACAAATTCTTTAGGGGGTTTTATTGATCGAATAATAAAAAAACTCAGTAACACCTGTAGAATATATTTTAAAAGATTCGTGGGATTTTTTAAGACAACTTAGGAAGGATTTTTTTGTGCAGGATTGTTATTTTTCCACCATTGATGTAGTAGATTTGTTTACCTCCATACCCCATGCAATAGGTCTGCAGTTTTTTTAATGATGTTTTAATTAGGCAAAGTAATTTAAGTGGCAAGATGATAAATTTCATCACTGAATTGATGGAAATCATTTTAAAAAATATTTTTTTTACATTTGAGGATGAATTTTATAAACAGATTCAAGGGGTGGCAATGGGCAACAGTTGCGCCCCTATATTTGCAAATTTAGTGTTGCATGAATGGGAAAAACAATTTATTTTCACCTCTCCCTTCAACTGTGAATGGGTATTGTATTTTAGGTTTTTAGATGATTTATTTATCTTGTGGAATGATGTTAAATATGTTGATGCCTTTTTGGATTACATTAATAATATATGTACTTATTTTAAGTTCACAGGGAATGGTAACAAAGATGAAATACACTTTCTGGATGTTAATATAACCAAGGATTATTTTAAGAATTGTTTCAGATCTAGTATTTTTAGAAAATCCACTTTCTCAAATGATTATTTGGAATTTTCTAGCAACCATCCGCCACATGTTAAAAGAAATATAGTCAAGGGTCAGATGATGAGGGTAGTTAGAATGTGTTCCGAGTTAGACATTGTGGAAAAAGAAATTAAAAAAGTCACACATATGTTTTTAGATAGGGGATATCCCCTGGACTTTGTTAATAAAATTCGGGATGAGGTTTTGGCACTATGGAATGTTAGATATATGCCATTATTGGGTTCGGGACTCGAAGCATTGGATACTAGTTCCCCTGGAAATAAAGATTTCTCACAAGCAATGTTTATTACCTATGGGGAAACTGCTAAGGAAGTGAAGAAAATTATTTCCAGTAATTGGTCCATGCTTAAGTGTAATCATGAACTTTTTAAGTTCATAGGTCCGGAACCTTGTTTTACTTATAAAGTAGATAATAATTTAAAATTTATGTTAGATCATAAGAAGGTACCCCCCCATTCCATTAAAATAGGGACTCGCAAATGCGGGTGCTGTGAACAATGTTCATACATCAATGAAAAGGCACAATTTATACTACCCCCTTATGATATACCTATTAAACTAGCCTTTGGTTCATGTACATCCACTGGTTTGGTGTATTTAGCTACATGTAAGGCCTGCCCATGTTATTATGTGGGCAAAACAGAAAGAAAACTAAACCGTAGGATTTATGAGCATTGTTATTGCATTTTGAAAAAAGATGAAAAGAATGCATTAAGTAAACACATAAATGCTAATCCTACCCATAGTTTTAATTTTGGAGATAGTGAAGGTGGACCCTCGTGGGGGTGATTGGGAAAATAAATTGCTTAAGGCTGAGTCTAAATGGCAGTTTAAATTAAATGCAGCAGTATTTCCAGGTTTGAATGAGGCTATTAGCATCAAATCTGAACTCAGGTATAGAGCTAGTGTCCTTTGAGTTATTGATATTTTGTTATATATATTTTTTAAATATACTTTTTGATAACTCTTAAAGTTTAGGGTATAAGTTACTAGCATTGTTTTTACTCATTTAATATTTATGAGGTGTATGGTCACATGTTTTAATGTTTTACCTATAAAAAGGCATGTAATTTTAATGTTTTGTAGATCTGTTGAAGTCTGTATGACGAAAGCGCTTATCTTTTTGTGGATTGAATAAATCTTTTTTATTTCACCCGGTGAACTAGTTATTGGCGTTTCACAGCAGCTTGCTTTGGTTAGTAATTATACTATCAATAACTATGTACATACAAACAAAAGGACTTTGTTTTACTATCCATGCAATATGGACAGACAACTATAACAAGGTCGGACAGCATAATGCATAGTCCACCAGTTCCTCCAGGATACAGGAAGGGGGAAGGAGGGTGGGATGCAAGAATGTAGGCGAGATGGACTACAAACATGGAATGTTATGGTAAGTACATCACTTCTTAATGTTATGTAGTCCTATCTCGCTGTAATTCTTGTTGGATGGGACAGTGTCCCCAGCACCTTTATCCCCGGTGGCTCAAGCAAAACAGTCTTCAGCACAGTGGACCCAAAGGATGATCTGTCCTGGGAGGCCAAATCCAATTTGTAATGAGTGACAGAGGTATGAGGTCTTGCCCAAGTAGCTGCTGCACAAATGGTATCAATTGGGAGTTTTGATATGAAGGCATATGAAGTTGATACTGCTCTAGTTGAATGGCCTTTTACTTTAGCAGGTAGTTGTTCCTAGCATTTTTGTAAGCAAATGAGATGCAGTATGAAAACCATTTAGACAGAGTCACCTTGGAGATGGGCAAGCCTTTGTCTTTGTCTGAGAAGGAAACAAACAATTGATCCGAGTTCCTAAAATCTTTAGTCCTGTGCAGGTAAAATCAGAGAATTATGTGGACATCTAATTGATGTAGTATGTAGTCTGATTTATTACTGTAATTTGGGAAGAATACTAGTAATTCAATAGTTGTGTTTAGATTATGTTCTGAGCATACCTTAGGAAGGAAAGAAGGATTAGTTCTTAGGGAGACTCTATCCTTATGGAATATAATGTAAGGAGGTCGAATGGTCAGAGCTTGCAATTCTGGTGTTAACTTTGAGTCCACCATTAACTGTTCTAGCAGATGTTATAGCTACTAAGAACAATGTCTTCCAAGACAACAATTTCAAGTTGGATGAAGAAGACTGTTCGAATGGTGGAGAAATCAATGAGGTCAGAACTAAGTGTAAGTCCCAGGGCTCCGGATGTTGCCTGATTGGAGGTCTGACAAGGAGGACTCCTTTCAAAAAGGTTTTACATAAAGAGTGGGACATAATAGGATTTCCCATGTTCCCAAAATGATAATTTGAGATGGCAACCAACTGAACTCTAATGGTAGCAGCTGCAGCTCCTTCTTATAGGTTCATAGGTAGGTACTAGGCTATCTGCCTGAAGGCATTTATAAACCTAGCCGGAATGTGTTGGCTTTCGCCACCCCCTTAGATTAGTTCCCTGTGCCTCTGTCCAGCAGAGCCATTGAAGTGATCCCTGGAGTAAAAATTCTGTTTCCCATCCACTCGTCAAGGTTTCTCTTGAAGAGGGTTAGTGAGGAGCTCTGCCTAGTGTAGACTGGAATCTTGTTCCAAAGTATGGGAAGTCTCTGGGACAGGAATCTATCCCTCCAGCACGTCCTATTTATTGTTGTGGTGAGGTTTAGATCCCTGGAGTGTGTGGCTCAAGGGGATATGATTTTTTTTAGGTGGAGCATGTCCATCAATTCTGGGCTGGACATGGCCCTTGTATGTCAGGCAGAGATCACCTCTGAGTAGGCGGTATGCAACCAAGTACAGCTGGAGTTTCTTCAGTCAAGCTGCATAGGTCATCTGCTTGAGGCCAGTAATCTTCTTGGTGAGGTACTTCTGTGGTCTTTCCAGTTATTGCAGGTGTCTTTAAGGTACATCCCAAATGGGGCATTGTACTCTATGATGGGTCTGATGAGTGATGCATAGAGGGGCCCAATGACCTCTTTCGATCTGATGCAAACCCTTTTGTGATTAGGTGGGCCACATAGAAGGATTTTCTAACCACTTTGGCAATGTGATTATCAAAGGAGAGGTTACTATCTACTTGGGTCCCCAGATCCCTTATTATGTCTTCCATATTTAGGGGGCTACCACCTGTGTGGTAGTTTGTGGGTACTTTGTTTTTTCCAAAGGGGATGACTATGCACTTTTTGGCATTTAGTTTGAGACCATGGTTTTGACACGAGGTATCTGTCTCAGTGAGACCCTTTTGGAAGATGTCTGTGTCAGCCGGAGAGTCAATTATAGCCCCTAGTTTGCAGTCGTCTGCGAACTTGGTCAGCCATAGTCCTTCTGTGCTTGCCTGTAATTCTGAGAAGTATATGCTGAACAGGAGGGGTCCTAGGACTGAACCCTGGGGAATGCCACTTGTAACCAGTTTAGAGTCAGACCTAGCTTCCGCAACTCTTGCCATGTGGGTTCTGTCCGTGAGCCAGCTGGCAACCCATCTCGTGACGTAGGGGTTTATGTTCAGGCTGGTGAGCTTGTCTATAATACTTGAGTGAAGAATGGTGTTGAAGGCCTTTGCAAGGTCCACTATATACACAACTGAACACACCAAATTGCTAGGAGTGGAAATAGACAATAAACTAAAATTTGACATTCACATATCCATGACTATAAAAAAAGTCCACAAAAAACTAGGAGCGTTATACAGAAATAAGCAATTTCTCACCAAAGCAGCAAGGATTTCAATAGCAAATTCCCACCTTATCTCCACCCTACTTTATGCCTCTCCAATATATACCAACCTAAGGCAATGTGATCTAAACAAGCTAGAGACCTGCTACAACAAAATCGCCAAATTGCCACGGGGCATCCTACCGTAGTCACCACTGTCTCTCACTTGCTGAACTGGGCTGGCTTGAACTCCCTCACCTCCTTCAGTGGTATCAACTCTCACTCGCCCACAAACTAGTAAACCATCCACTAAATGTCCCATCCTCCAGAATCTACTCCAACCCTATCGCACCACCAGACCACTAAGATCCAGCAGCAAAAATCACTTGCAGATCACTAAAGCCAATAACTCTGCTGGTGAAGCACTATTCTCTTGCGCCATAGCGAAATTATGGAACTCACTCCCACCCACAATTACCTCCATACCATCATGCACCCACTTCAAAACTTTACTAAAAGCGCAACTAAAAACATGCTGGCTATGCCCTTGCAACTCCCACTCTAATATCATCCACCCCATCCAACCACTACCTTTGTTTCCACTCCACTAATTACCTTGATTATAGCAAGCTCAGATGCTCATAAGCCAGTACTTATACAGCACGAACTTCTTCTTCTTGTAACATTTGTTAATGTCTGGTATGCACTTCACAGATAAAGATTCTAGTTGTCTACTGATGTACTATGTTCTTCATCTGTAAATATGTTGTAAGTAATTGCTATGTAAATTGTTATTCACTATGTAATCCAATATATATACTGTCTGTTTATTTTAACTGTGGAGTTTTTCTCCCCGGGCCTCCGCTGAAAATGGACCTACGTCCAGTCGGACACTCCCGGTCAACAAATTTAAATAAATAAATAAAATAAATAAAGGTCTAGGTAGGCTGTGTGGACCACCTTTCCCTCATCTGTAGCCTTGGTAAGTGTCTCAAAGAAGTCCACCAGGTTTAGGAGGCATGATCTGCCCTTAACAAAGCCGAACTGGGTAGGGTCCAGTGTTTGGAGGTTTCCAATGTCTCTCTTAATAAGATCCATGATGATGTGCTCCATAGCTTTGCAGACCAAGCTAGTCAGGCTTATAGGGCGATAGTTCCTGGGGTCCGTTGTGGCTCCAAATTTGTGGAGTGGAATAATCGTTGCTTTGCACCACTCTGTGGGCACGTAGCCTGTGGAGCAGCTGAGTTTAAACAGTGTATTTAGGTGAGGGGTTAGTTCATCTTTGAGCTCGTGTAGGATGCAACCTGGGACACCGTCCAGTCCCATTGATGCTGTGTTTTTGGCTTTGGAGAGGGCTGTTTTAACCTGAGTGTCTGTGATTTCAGGGGCACAGCATTCTTCTGGTATAGTTATGGGCCCTTTTGGGGGTGAGAGGGGGGGGTGAAGTTTACTCTTTTCTCTACTAGTTTCCTCCTTCTATTGTATAGCTTGTTTATGGCAGGGGTCCACCAGACTGGTTTCCTTTTTTTGGAGGAGTGAGTCTTGGTTTTGTTTGGGATAGCACGATCCATGCATTCTTGTAGGTGCCAGTAGAGTGCATTAGTAAAGGATTTTGCAGCTTGGACAGTGTTGTCCTTTAGCATGGGGGCTTTGAAACTTCCCACCTCAGTCTTAAGTAAAGTGAAGTCTGCTTTTGAAAAGTTTTTCACTGTGGTTTCTTTGACCGGGGTTGGTGGCAGAATGTGGATATCTAGAGTCATTAGTTTATGGTCAGATCTAACCAGCGAGGGGTTGACCACCGGTCACCCATGTTGGTGATGACCAGGTCCAATATGTTGTCACCTCTGGTGGGGGTGTTGACCAGTTGATCCAGGGCGTTTGAGTTTACAAATTCTAGGAAATGTTGGGCAATGGAATTTTTTACTTGAGCTGTTCTCCCAGTTAATGTTTGGGTAAGTGAAATCACCCAATATCAGGGTGTTTGGTAGGACCTTTATGTTTCCCATTGTTTCCAGGAATGTGGAGTGGGGGTCCTGGGACATGGTGGGTGATCTGTAGCAAGCTATAATTTGAATAGCAGTTTTGCCCATTGTTATTTGCACGTGGATGATCTTTAAAGCATTGTGCTGTGCCACTAACCCGCAGGTGTGGGTAACCTTGATGAATATGGATACTCCCCCACCTTTTGCATTTTGGTCCGGGTTTTGTGGCCGAAATGTATGATATAAGTTGTAGCCTGGTAGTGCTGGGGTTTCTGTTACTGCACATATATCGATTTTCTCCATACTGAGGAGTGCCTCGAGGGCGTGCATTTTGAAGTTTAGACTTCTGGCATTGAATAGCATTACTCTCAGTTTTTTGTTACTTGTGCTATTTAAGGTGGTGGGTTTGTCTTTTGAGCCTTGCCTAAAAAAGGCACTATGGGGGTGGCAAGAGCCTTGGCCAGTATTCGAAAGCCTAAGGGTGACAGGTGCAAGCCGTCTCTTATCGAAGCAGCGTGGTTTGTCGAGCATGTCATCCCAGGCTGACAGACACTGGATCCCCTTTGAATGACACCAGAAGCTTAGCCAATTGTTGAAACTGATAATTTTTTCTCTATACCATGGTATCATTCTTGGTGAGGGCAGGATGTTACTCAGGGTCAGGTCATACCGGCCTGGGCTACGTAATCAGAGAGCTCCTCCATGTTTCTTTTCATGTAGTCCTGGGAGGTACGGCTCAGGTCATTCACACCAACATGGACAATGACAGTCATGTCTGTACTTGTTCTGGCGTGACCTGAGTGCTTGTGTTATGTGGCGGATCCTGGCATCCGACAAGCAGCTAACCATAACCTTCTCCTTGTTCAGCCTAGTGAGTGGGACGTCAGTGTGCCTGACTATAGAGTCACCTATTACTAGTGTGTTGGGTATGTTATTTTGCCTTAAGGTCTGTGATTGTGTGGCACATTGGTTTTGTGAAGTATGTGTTTCATGGTTTGTGTTGGGGGATGGAAGTTGCTTGGGTGTCTGCTTTGGAGGTCTCTGTTGCTTCTGCAGATTTTTATTTAGAGCCTCTGAGTATGTTTTCATGTATTTATGTGTGTTTTTTGCCGGTGCTGGTTTCATAGGTCTATGTGAGACTGGTGGTGTGATGCAAGTAATTCCCTTCTCCTCTTAACTACCTGGTCCAGTCTTGGGTTGAGAGAGCTTAGCCTCCAGTTTGGCTGTATAATTGCATTTCTTGCATGTATTATTGTTTGGTGAAAGGAGGAGAGGGTTGTCTGTGCACATGAGGCAATTGTAACATTGCCTCAAAAAGACCAGATTCACCAGTTGGATCAGAGAGTACACCTGAAACTGCCTTTTGGACATGCCGGGATAGGTACAGTGAACTGTTTTACTGATTGACTGGTAAGGTCAAATAGAGAGCCTTGTCCTTCTGTACAATATAGGGGGGGTCTAATGCTAAGGTTTATTAGTGCTTGCTATGAGTTTTGAGCAAGTGCCGGTATGAGAAGTGAATGGTTTGAGTGCTTAAGTTGAAAGTTTGTCTAGGTCCAAGGGAAAAAATTGAAGAGTAGACTTTGTGGAGCCGGGAATAGTTATACCCTAGCTAACTGGCGCTGCCCTGCGTGCAAAACCATGCAAATGCGGGTTTTATAGCAGGGAAATGAAAGAGAGAAATTAGCACAAAATGGTCAATAAACTACTAATTTTTGGGCTGAAACCACTCCTCCAGGGGCAGATAGGCTGCTCAAAGCTCCTTCTCTCACAGTGAACAGAGAAACTTCCTTTTATCCAAGCAAGGTATGGGCAAACACAGAAACTTGTAGCACAGCCCTGAATTCAGCACTAACCTGAAAACTGGACTATAGTAGCTTAGAAAGGTGGGAAAACAAGTATATATATATATATATATATATATATATATATTTTTTTTTTTTTTTTTCAGAAAATAAAGCAGATACAATCAAAAACACTTTAAATACACAGAAATGGCTATCACACTTGAGTGTGTAGCCTACAACAGTTAAACCGGTAATTTAAACACAAACACAACTTTGTTAAAGTGCAGGCAGTAAAATAAGTACAGCAAGTAGCTGAATCAAGCTTTTTAAAATCACAGAAACTCTAGAAAATCTGTGTTTTAGGTAGAATTAGCTAAAGGCAGCAAGAAAATGCAGAAAAATGATAATCACTCCAAAGTCTCTCTTTTGTTTCTCTGCTGCTGTAGAACTCTGCAGGGCAGGCAGGAGCTTGCTGAGCTGTATGCTAGCATAAAAACCTTGCAAATGCAGGTTTTATAGCAGGGAAATGAAAGAGAAAGAAATTAGCCCAAAATAGCCAATAAACCAATTTCTGGGCTGAAACAACTCCTCCAGGGACAGATAGGTTGCTCAAAGCTCTCTCTCTCACAGTGAACAGAGAAACTTCCTTCTATCCAAGGTATAGGCAAACACAAAAACTTGTAACACAGCCCAGAATTCTGCACTAACCTGAAAACTGGACTATACTAGCTTAGAAAGGTGGGAAAACAAGTATTTTTTTTTCAGAAAATAAAACTGATACAATCAAAAAAACACTTTAAATGCAAAGAAATGGCTATCACACTTGAGTGTGTAACCTACAACGGTTAAACAGGTAATTTAAACACAAAATTGACTTTGTTAAAGTGTAGGAAGTAAAATAAGTACAATATGTAGCTGAAACAAGCTTTTTAAATCACAGAAACTCTAGAAAATCGGCGTTTAAGGCAGAATTAGCTAAAGGCAGCAAGAAAATGCAGAAAAATGATAATCAATCCAAAGTCTCTCTTTTGTCTCTCTGCTGCTGTAGAACTCTGCAGGGCACCAGGCAGGAGCTTGCTGAGCTGTATACTAGCACAAAAACCTTGCAAATGCGGGTTTTATAGCAGGGAAATGAAAGAGAGAGAAATTAACTCAAAATGGCCAATAAACTACTAATTTCTGGGCTGAAACCACTCCTCCAGGGGCAGATAGGCTGCTCAAAGCTCCTTCTCTCACAGTGAACAGAGAAACTTCCTTTTATCCAAGCAAGGTATGGGCAAACACAGAAACTTGTAGCACAGCCCTGAATTCAGCACTAACCTGAAAACTGGACTATAGTAGCTTAGAAAGGTGGGAAAACAAGTATATATATATATATATATATATATATATATATATATATATATATATATATTTTTTTTTTTCAGAAAATAAAGCAGATACAGTCAAAAACACTTTAAATACACAGAAATGGCTATCACACTTGACTGTGTAGCCTACAACAGTTAAACCGGTAATTTAAACACAAACACAACTTTGTTAAAGTGCAGGCAGTAAAATAAGTACAGTAAGTAGCTGAATCAAGCTTTTTAAAATCACAGAAACTCTAGAAAATCTGTGTTTTAGGTAGAATTAGCTAAAGGCAGCAAGAAAATGCAGAAAAATGATAATCACTCCAAAGTCTCTCTTTTGTTTCTCTGCTGCTGTAGAACTCTGCAGGGCAGGCAGGAGCTTGCTGAGCTGTATGCTAGCATAAAAACCTTGCAAATGCAGGTTTTATAGCAGGGAAATGAAAGAGAAAGAAATTAGCCCAAAATAGCCAATAAACCAATTTCTGGGCTGAAACAACTCCTCCAGGGACAGATAGGCTGCTCAAAGCTCTCTCTCTCTCACAGTGAACAGAGAAACTTCCTTCTATCCAAGGTATAGGCAAACACAAAAACTTGTAACACAGCCCAGAATTCTGCACTAACCTGAAAACTGGACTATACTAGCTTAGAAAGGTGGGAAAACAAGTATTTTTTTTTCAGAAAATAAAACGGATACAATCAAAAAAACACTTTAAATGCAAAGAAATGACTATCACACTTGAGTGTGTAACCTACAACAGTTAAACAGGTAATTTAAACACAAAAGTGACTTTGTTAAAGTGTAGGAAGTAAAATAAGTACAATATGTAGCTGAAACAAGCTTTTTAAATCACAGAAACTCTAGAAAATCGGCGTTTAAGGCAGAATTAGCTAAAGGCAGCAAGAAAATGCAGAAAAATGATAATCAATCCAAAGTCTCTCTTTTGTCTCTCTGCTGCTGTAGAACTCTGCAGGGCACCAGGCAGGAGCTTGCTGAGCTGTATACTAGCACAAAAACCTTGCAAATGCGGGTTTTATAGCAGGGAAATGAAAGAGAGAGAAATTAACTCAAAATGGCCAATAAACTACTAATTTCTGGGCTGAAACCACTCCTCCAGGGACAGATAGGCTGCTCAAAGCACCCTCTCTCACAGTAAATAGAGAAACGTCCTTCTATCCAAGTAAGGTATAGGCAAACACAGAAACTTGTAACACAGCCCTGAATTCCGCACTAACCTGAAAACTGGACTATACTAGCTTAGCAAAATCAAGTATTTTTTTTTCAGAAAATAACGCAGATACAATAAAAAAAACACTTTAAATGCACAGAAATGGCTATCACACTTGAGTGTGTAGCCTACAAAAGTTAAATGGGTAATTTAAACACAAAAACGACTTTGTTAAAGTGCAGGCAGTAAAATAAGTACAATATGTAACTGAAACAAGCTTTTTAAATCACATAAACTCTAGGAAATTGGCGTTTTAGGTGGAATTAGCTAAAGGCAGCAAGAAAATGCAGAAAAATGATACTTAATCACTCCAAAGTCTCTCTTTTGTCTCTCTGCTGCTGTAGACCTCTTGAGAAATAGATGCAAGGAAGGACAGGATAGACTCTGTGGGGGCTGAATAGTGATCTATGCCTTGTTTAGCTGCCCAAATGGAAAACCTTTTCCATTTGCTGGAATATAATTTCTTGGTGGAAGGTTTGTGTGAAGAAATGAGAATGTGTTTAACGGTAGGAGAAGGGATATACACCTGGCTATTCCTGGAACTACAGCAGCCATGCTGTCAATTTCAGGGTTTGGATGGTAGGATGGAACTGTCCTGGTTGGTGAATCAGAAGGTCTGGAGATGGTTCCAGAATCCATGGTTCCTCCAAAAGAAAGGGCCACAGGAAGGGCAACCAGACTTGGCGAGACCAGTATGGAGCAATGAGGATCAGGGTACTCTTCAAAAGTTTTGCTTTCTGAATCACTTTGGGTATGAGAGGAAAGGGTGAAAAAGCATAAGGAAGTCCCAGAGGCCAGTTGTGGACTAGAGCATCCCTGGGTGACATCCCCGGATGGGGAATGAGGACAAAGTAGTTGCTGTATTTGGCATTCATGTGCATGGCGAATAGGTCGCAGCAAGGGTGGCCCCATTTGCGGAAAATCTCTTCTGCAATTTCTGTTTTCAGAGAAACCTTGTGAGGCATCACAGTTGTTCGACTCAGTTTGTCTGCTATCACATTGGACTTCCCCAGGATGTGCGTTGCTACCAGAAAGCGTTGAGTGTCCATCGCCTATTTCCATACTCTTTGTGCCTCTTGACAAAGTGGGTAAGACTCGGTTCCCCCTTGCTTGTTTGTGTACTGCATTACAGACATGCCTGATTGAATCGCAATTGTCCCGGTGGGAAGAGAACTGTGACGTGCTTGCAACGCATATAGCACTGCTCTCATCTCCAGAACATGTATGTGCAAGTGGTTCTCCTGATCCTGCCAGATACCTTGGACCATCATTCCCAGATAATGCCCCCCCCCACCCTATCTGGGAAGCATCCATGTTCAAGACTGCATTTTGTTGAGGAAGTACAAAGGGATGACCTAGATAAAACTGATCTGTATGTAACCACCATGTTAGATCCTTTTTGCAGGAGTTTGTAATGAGTATTTGGTGGGACAAGGGTAGATCCTGCATTGACCACTGGGCAAATAGTAGCCACTGAAGTACTCTCATATGTAGATGGGCTAAGGAAACTAAAAGAATGGTGGATGCTATAGTCCCTAGAACTTGAAGAACTATCCTGGCCTGTACTTTGTCTTTGGTCAGCAAGAATCTGACTCGATTGTGTAACGATTCTTTCCTTTCTGGTGTCAGTTTTGCTGTCATGGTTGTTGAGTCTATGTCTGAGCTTAAGAAGACAATGCGCTGCGATGGAGATAAGGCAGATTTTTTTAGATTTACTGTAATTCCTAATCTGGCGCACAAGGATAGTCTCGTCCCTGGCTCGGATTAGTTGGTGCTTGGTGGTAGCAGTGAGGAGCCAGTCTAAGTACGGAAAAACCTGGAATCCCTGACGTCTCAGGTGAGCTGTGACCACTGCCATACACTCTGGGGGGTGTAGTGAGGCCAAAGGACAGTGTTTGAAATTGAAAATGACTGGCTCCCAGCCGAAAGCGTAGATGTCTTCTGGAGCACCTGTCCATTTTGATATGGTAGTATGTGTCCTGAAGATCTAGGGAGCACATCCAATTGTCCGATAAATGGAAAAATTGACTGCAGAGTGATAATACGGAACTTCGATTTTTTTTTACAGACTTGTTTAGCTTGCTGAGATCTAGAATTGATCTCCAGTCCCTGGTCTTTTTTGGAACTAAAAAGAATCGTGAATAATTTCCGGATCATATTTGCTCTGTGGGGACTTCTTGGATGACTCTTTTTTGAAGTAATGAGATGTCCTCTGATGTTGCACGGTCTATCTGATTGGGTGGTACATCTGGTAAAGACTGATTTGTAGGGGGGGGGTCGTAAATAAAGGGAATCAAGTAACCACTGGAAATTATATTTTGTACCCACCGATCTTGGGAAATTTGTAGCCAGGCGCTTGGGTACAGTGAGAGACGACCCCCGACTGCCTCCAGAGATGGACAGTCAGGCAACCCCTTGGGGCGATGAAAGGGACGATCAGAGAAAGCATCTCTATCACCCTGGTGTTGCGGACCCCCTCTGTCCCAAGCGTGGCGCCTTCCATTATAGCCTTCCCCTCTGCCTCTAGGGGAGGGCTGACCTTGTGCTTGAGGGAAACCTTTTTGGGATTTATGGAACCCCATTTTCCCTCCTGTTTGACCCTTGGGATAGGCTCTGGAAGGAAAGGAGAAATGGACTCCGACAGCAGATAAGGTTTTCCCTTCCTGCTCGCACCTGGTCAAAGTCTCTTTTACCTGAGGTCCAAAAAGAGTTGAACCATCAAAGGGGACATTGGTAATGGAAGACTTGAAGAATTCCATAAAATTGCATAGGCACATCCAGGAATTTCTTCTAAGAGAGAGATCCCTGCTGCGGCCGCCCTGCTTGCTCCGTCAGCTGCATAGGAAATTAGCCTCATGGAGGAGTTAGCAATAGAGGTAAGGGTGGAGAGCTGCGCAGATACCTTGTCAGCAGATCCCGAAGCTACTGAACCCTGAAAGGGTATCTCCCAACTCCTTTAGGAGATCCCTTTGAAGCCTAATAAAATGGGACAGGTAATTCAGCGATTGTAATGTAAATGCCGCTGAAGAAAAGGTACGCTTTCCATACCTGTCCATCATCCTAGACTCTTTATTAGGAGGATGGGTATTTGAGGAGTCTCTGATAACTCCTTCTTTGTGGCTGCTGCTACCACCATAGCATCCACAGGTGCTCCCTTAGTTAGAAACAATTTGCCTTGTGGAGCAGTGATAAATTTATTTGGCCTCCTCGGGACAGGCTCCACTGTGTCCGAAGAGGTCCAGGCTTTCTGAGATATGACCCCTACCAGTTGATCATATGGCAGTGTCACCCAGGAGGTGGAAGGTCAGGAACCAAAAGCCTCAAGGTACACTGATTCATCCTCAGTAGGGTTAGAGGTCTTCCAATCACCCCTCTGTCTAAGGATTTCAAAGATATCCGCAAAAGAGACATCCTCAGAGGGGGATCTTGGGGACCCTTCTGACTCATCCAAATCAGTGTCAGAAGTGACAGACTTGGGTGAGTCAATGTGCTTCCTCTTACAAAGTCTCTTCCGAGGGACCACTCCAGTGGAGTAATCTGGGGAGGTCTTAGAAGAGGGGACACCTCCAGTGGGGGCTCCTTGGGGCTCTGGTTCCCTACGCTTAGGGGCAGGCTGGGGAGAAGAGGTTGCTGCCAGCTTCTGGAGGGACATCGGGTCCAATGGCAGGGCTTTAGCACTAGACAAAGATTTCTCTATTGCCTCAAAAGCCTTACCACCCCACTACGAAGAAGACCTCCACTCTGTGGAAATGGAAGGTTGACTCCGAGCAGGAGGGGCAGGCTCTGAAGCGGACGTAGGAGCCGAGCGTGCTGAAGCACCAAGAGGGAGGGTCAGTTCTGAAGAAAAAACAGGGTGACTATCCCTCTCGGAGTCGACCAGAAAGCATCGGCTCCCAGACCCCTCGGCTCCAGACTGAGGTGATGAGGATAGAGTTATCGGTTCTGAGCAAGCAGGAAGAATTCTCGGAACTGAAGGTTCCAGCACTAAAGGACCTGAGACATTAGACTCCGAGAGCAAAGCAGTCAGAGGAGGAACAGTAGACTGAAGATGGGATGGCTCCGAAGCCTTTCGGTCCAGAGGAGCTAAAAATTTTTGCCAGCGCTGGGTTACAGAGCAGCCTCTTTACCACCCGCTCTACATGCTCATCAGAAAGTGTCCTGGAGGAATGGGTGGAGATAGAGATCTCCTCCTTTCCAAAATCGGAGATCTTAAGGTTGGTGAAACTAGTTGCAAAATAGGCGAGTGTCTCGACAGAGATGATTGTCTCAGCACCGATGAAACAGATGGCACCAAGACTGAAGAAGCAGAATGGGAGCCAGAACTTTTCGACTCCATCGCTTTTGATTTCTTTGATGGTTCCGAAGCCTGAACCGGTGGAGATTTCCTTTTATGACTTAGGAACTGTCTGACCTTGTTCCAGCTGTTCTTGGAAGGAACTAGTCATAAGGCCCCTATCTATAAGTTTCCTTTTCCTTTCATTAAGAACCCTTGTGCTGAAAGCATGACAGAAAGTGCAGGATTCTTGCAAATGAGCCTCTCCAAGACAGTATACACAACTGGTGTGACTGTCAATCAGTGACATTTTTTGAGAACATTTATCACATTTGTTAAAGCCAATAGTGTGGTGTTCTTTATGTTCTCTGTCTTTATCTTTTGACATAGTTCTGTTGAGAAGAAATAACAATACAATAACAAAAAAACAATAGTACAACTATATATATATGTATATATATATATATATATATATATATATATATATATATATATATATGTATATATATATATATATATATATGTATATATATATATATATATATATATAAGGAGAAAAGGACTAGCATGCAGAGAGGAAAAGCCCTCTAGTTTAAATGGGCAACTACAGCCCTCTAACTAAAATGGGTCGTACAATCCTTAAGAAAGGGGGACAGGGGAAGCATACACTCATGACAATCACTCAGATAATAAGAAAAAACAAATAGATAAAGGTGAAGAGATGTAGTCAAAAATATCAAAATATTTCACTTAGCCAACGAGCCACTAAGAAGACAACCTCGAAGCTTTCGCGGCAAATGAGATCTGGGGAATTGCCGTGGTGCACCATGGGATAGGGGATAGAGCCGAGTCAGAACCGCGGATCGGTTCCGAACCCATCCAGCAAGAATTACAGTGAGATAGGACTACATAACATCCACAAATTTCATGAGTAACAGACCCAAAGTATGAGGCAAAATCTGGTTAATTAAAATGTATTGGTTAACGCTACTCTACTAGGCCATTGCATGCAGTAACTGTCTACTGTTCCGTTTCTTAAGTTTTTAGTTTTATTACAATTTTCTTGCACAGAACTCCTGCTAGGACTGTAGACGGTCTTTTTATGTGCGACTTGTTTTTAAAATTGTTAAGATGCAAAACTGGCAGAGGCCCGCGGGAGCAGCAGCAGCCCCTCCACTGCATTTGAGCATCTCTGTGTACTGTGTATTGTGGCACCTGTACAATAAAGTAGCATTAAATTAGGAATTAATATTAAAGTGTCAACGATTGAGGAGTATACCTCTCAACTATTCCTGATTGTGCAGAACGTCTCCCTGGTTTTGTCTCACATTTTTGTCATGTCTGTCATAAAATTTTTGATTCTTTAAACTACTAAAGATGCATTCTGTCAGTACTAACACATATTCGTGTTTCGTATTTTTATTGCTCAGAGAAATGCACGCTGTTGTTTTATTAACTTTTTAAGTGAATTAGAGTAATATTTAGTTGAATTAGAAACATATTAAAATGTCTCTAATTTGGGTCTTTTGTGGTCTCCTTGCTCGAGAATTCTGGACAAAGACAAAAAAAGTACAACTATCTGTTCTTGAGGCACAAATGTCTGTGTACATTACATTTCTCCACTTCTTTTGCATTGCTAATTCTAATCCTTGATTACTATTGCAGCACACTGACCACTTCATCAAAACCACAATCCTTGAGCATGACATCAGTATGTTTAGCTCTCAACCAATCAGGGACTAATTTAATCAGAATCAGGGACAAGTCTGGAAAAATATCAGGGACACTTTTAAAATATTAGCATTATTAATTTAAAACATTGACAGAGTAAGAGAATATGAATTAATATAATTCTCTGAAATAAAAGACGTCTATAACTTTAATTACTGTCATTATTTATTAAGTGCGGTTCACTACCTTTTCTCCAACAGTCACCAATTTTAGGAGGTATTAAGAGGGGCAGACCCAAAATATCAGTCAAAATCAGGGACAGTTGAGAGGTAACTTGTTTGTGTAAGTCTAACACTTTCTATAAAACTGTTCCATTTACAGAAAATATCACGTATAAGTGGATCACTATACAAAATATGCAGTCGGCTATTAGGGTTGCCATTTTTTTAGATGCCCAATGTGAAATGATCTTACTGAAACTGAGATTATGCAAGACAAAATAAACGCCAGGAACCAAAATGCAAAGAACAAGACAGGAAACCACTGGATAAACACTTTATATAAGTAAAGCTTTCGGATACAATCCTTTCTCAATACTGAACAATACATAAAACCAGCTCTTTATATATAGGTCCAGGTATATCACATGACCTGCAGCCAAGATCACATGATATGTCATCCAAATTACAAAAATATTTTAAAAAAACTTAATACAAAAACTTAACATAAAATACTTTAATAAAACTTTAATAAAATACTCAGATAAAATTTCAAGCTAAGAGAGATTAGCTCTACTCAATTTAACTAAAATAGGTTTGAGACTGACTTGGCTATTTAAGCCTGGTTTTGAGTCACTCATAAGTCTCAAAATCCATTCATATTCTTTGATTTCTAGGTGATTATTTAGGTCCCCTCCCCTAAGTGTAGGTGTAACCTGGTCAATAATTCTAAACCTAAAGAAATGCTGCTGACCAAATTCTTCTATGTGTTTAAATAGTGCATTCCTGTCATAGCATCTCCTAATTTCTGACTTATGCTCAGTCATCCTGTCCTTAAACCTGCGGGTAGTTTTGCCTACATAGAAGGCATTACATGCCTCACAGGTAGCCAAGTAAACCACATGGGTAGTAGTACATGTACCTGCTACTCTAAAACTAAATGTCCTACCATTAATAGGATGTACAAATGTATAATTTTCTATACTACAAATGTCATCACAACAAGAGCAGTTGTGACATTTGTGGGTACCATATTTCACTATAGTAGACACAGGTGTAGTCCTCTCAAAGTCTTTGTAGCATAGCGTACTCTTAAGGGTCCACAAAAAACAACCACCTCCAAACTCAAAATAGTAACCTTGAATACTCGAATACTGGAACACAACACCAGCTGGTTTTATGTATTGTTCAGTATTGAGAAAGGATTGTATCCGAAAGCTTTACTTATATAAAGTGTTTATCCAGTGGTTTCCTGTCTTGTTCTTTGCATTTTGGTTCCTGGCGTTTATTTTTTCTACTTCATCGTCCTGCCTTTGGGAGACTGTGTTAAGGTCTATTTTGCAGCCTACTAGTTATTATGGCAGCTCCAACAAGCTCTCTTAAGTCTCTTATTAATATAGATAAGAATCCTTTACTGGGCTTTATTGAGCCCTTTAACTCTGTAAATATGGACTCTACTACCTCAAACACAGAAGGTACTGTGGAATATACTAAGACTCTGCAAATTCTAGAAAGAAAATTACATACTTTTAAGCGTCTGCAGTGGCAGCGCTTTAGCTTTTTGGCATATATTGACAAGGGTATCGTTCCCAGGGGGCTCAGAATCTTAAAGATGCCCTCGTATGGGAACGCTTACCCTGATTTGTTAAAGAGGTGGCAGCAGCTGAATATCAAACTCAGCATTGATTACATGTGTTTGATGAATGATTTTTTCACCAAAGTCGAAGAGGATCTTAAAAAGGAGATTTTTGCACTTGAAAGTACCCTACTTAACATGCCTGTGTTTACTGCCATGTCGGATGACTACCAGCGTATGATGGAAAGAATACACACACTTGATGGAAGGATGGAAGCGACCAAGAAGCGAAAGCTGTGGCGTGATATAAATGATTTTAATAAGGGTAACATCTTCTCTTGGCCTAAGGAGAACGTTGCTATCAAAACTAAAGTTCAATCTAAGACACCGAATAAAAATACCCTTGATACTTTAGATGAATTTCATCAAGTTGCACCTAATGCAGCTGGTTTGTCTGTCTCACTTGTAGAAGAACGCCCCCTGTCCCTGGAAGCTAATAGCTTGATCCAGACGTCGTTACGTTAAGTAAACATGGAAGCCAGTACTGAGGGAAGAAGTGTTACGATGCAATTAGTTGATGGCGTTCAGAATGTGTCTATGAAGAAAACACAGCAGTCAACGCTCAACTTTACGAACTTTTCCAACAAGCGCTTCCAGTTAGAGCGCCCAGAGACAGTTAAGGAACGTATCTTGCAGCACAGAGGTTCCCCGGTGCTGCAATCAGGTATGTCTAATAAAAGAAAAAGTGAGAGCCCTTTAGGACTGGGGAAACAGAGCCGCAAGTTGTCCGAGGCATGCTGAATCTATCAGTGATAGAGTTAGATGATGCTCATTATTCATTATTTTCAAAGGGCCTGAACTTTATCCCTTGTTGTGAAGAAAATTTAGTATCAGCATTAACTGACTTGAAAATTTTCTCCAGACTTTTAAACTTAAAACTGCTATTTGGTGATTCTGAAGCTACTGGGGGGGGGGGTAACAAACGACGCAGTACGTTTGTACCTACCAGTACTCCAGTGGTTAAAGCTTTCCATGATGTTTGTGAAATTCATATCAGGCAGTTGTTTAATGTACATATTAGAAAGAAAAATAGATTTAATTTAAATTCTGGTGAATTTAAGGCTTTGAAGAGCTTACAGTCCTGCAAGGATATAATTATAAAACAGGCCGATAAAGGAGGTGCTGTGGTTCTTATGAACCGAGTTGATTACATGGATTCTGTGTCTAAGTTACTTCAAGACACTAAAGCTTTTAAATGTATTACCAACTTGGATGTGAAAAAAAGTATTGCATATGTCAACATGGTTGTGTATGATTTACAATTAAGTGGTGATATAGACCTTGAGTTATTTAATTATCTCACTGTTACTTGCCCAGTTATACCACATCTTTATGGTCTCCCCAAAATTTATAAATCTAAGCTAGATCCACCCATGAGACCTATTGTCTCTGGTGCAGGTTGGGTTACAGAACCCATCTTGGTTTATCTACATGGGCAATTGTTCCCCTACCTTGCTAAATGTGATTCTATCATTAAAGATAGCTTTGATTTATTACAGAAATTAAGGAGATGGATAGATAAAGAAAAAGCTTCTCTAATTAACAATAAGTACCTTCTAGTTTCTTTGGACATTTTATCACTTTTCACTGTTATTCCTAATGATGTAGGCCTAGAGCTCTTAAGAGAATTGTTGTGGACATACACATGTGATAATCCCAATAAAGTTGAGATTATCTGCAGCCTTATGGATGTTATATTGAAAAACAACGTCTTCCTTTTTAATGGCTCCATATATCTACAACTTACAGGGGTGGCCATGGGTACCTCTGTAGCCAATACTTATGCCAACCTGATACTTTATCAATGGGAAAAAACGCATTTGTTTGGTGATGGGAACCCATTTAAAAATAATATCACATTTTTCAACGCTTTGTAGATGACTGCCTCTTACTTTGGAAAGGTAGCCATGAGGACCTTGAAAAATTTCTGGAACATCTAAACTCTGCATCTACTTTCCTAAAATTTAAGATGACGGTATCTGAAACTTCTATTACATTTCTGGATCTAAAGTTAGATCTTACTGGAGATACACTACAAACTAGTATCTTTAGGAAAGAAGTTTGTTCAGGTAGATATACTTATGCCACAAGCATGCATGCACCTCACATCTTTAGAAGTACTGTCAAATCTCAATTTTGCAGACTCAGTAGACTTAATACCGATGATGCCTGCTTTGAAACACAATTAAATGAGATGGTTAATGATTTCTTGCTTAGTGGGTATGATAGATCTTTACTTTCTGAACAGGTTACTAAGATTAGGGAAGAAAGACGGACTTTATTTAAACCAGTTCTGTATGAAGATGTTGTTAATCTTGACCCTAGGTGCAAACAGACATCTCCAGCACCTATTAGATATGTAACTACATACAACTTAAGGACACCGGCTGTTAGAAAAATTATATCTGATAATTGGGTTATCTTGATGGCATCAGATGAATTAAAAAGTTTATTGGGACCTAAACCCAATTTCTCTTATAAGAATATGAGGACCCTTAAGAGTTCGCTATGCTACAAAGACTTTGAGAGGACTACACCTGTGTCTATTATAGTGAAATATGGTACCCACAAATGTCACAACTGCTCTTGTTGTGATGACATTTGTAGTATAGAAAATTATACATTTGTACATCCTATTAATGGTAGGACATTTAGTTTTAGAGTAGCAGGTACATGTACTACTACCCATGTGGTTTACTTGGCTACCTGATAGGCATGTAATGCCTTCTATGTAGGCAAAACTACCCGCAGGTTTAAGGACAGGATGACTGAGCATAAGTCAGAAATTAGGAGATGCTATGACAGGAATGCACTATTTAAACACATAGAAGAATTTGGTCAGCAGCATTTCTTTAGGTTTAGAATTATTGACCAGGTTACACCTACACTTAGGGGAGGGGACCTAAATAATCACCTAGAAATCAAAGAATATGAATGGATTTTGAGACTTATGAGTGACTCAAAACCAGGCTTAAATAGCCAAGTCAGTCTCAAACCTATTTTAGTTAAATTGAGTAGAGCTAATCTCTCTTAGCTTGAAGTTTTATCTGAGTATTTTATTAAAGTTTTATTAAAGTATTTTATGTTAAGTTTTTCTATTAAGTTTTTTTTAAATATTTTTGTAATTTGGATGACATATCATGTGATCTTGGCTGCAGGTCATGTGATATACCTGGACCTATATATAAAGAGCTGGTTTTATGTATTGTTCAGTATTGAGAAAGGATTGTATCCGAAAGCTTTACTTATATAAAGTGTTTATCCAGTGGTTTCCTGTCTTGTTCTTTGCATTATGCAAGACAAACCATGCTATCATCAAGTGAAAAATAATTCTTATTTTCATCTTATTACCAAGATAAAGACTCTGTAATGTGCAATGCTAGTTGTTTATACATTATATGATATTAAGATGACTTAAATGTAGTATCAAAGATTTCTGTGCCAGAAGAAAATATTTTTTTCTTGTAATATACCAACACATTTAAAAATGTTCATACCCCCCCAGGGCAGAACTGCTAAAATCAGGAATGCTCTGCAAAAAGAAAGACAGGTGGCGACCCTATCAACTATGTGTACTGATTCTGTTTCTCTTTCTCTCTGTAGTAAAGACAGTGGACAACAGTTTGATAGTTCCCTGTCTTTTTTTTTAATAACTGCTGAGTTCCTGATATTAGCAAGACTAATTGCCCATCTAAAATTGCCATCAGTACCTGGGTAAACTAGAGATTTCTCTTATCTTTGCGGTAGGTGAAGACAAATTCCTTTATAAAGTATGTGAAAAGTTAAGTTTTAAAAAGGTCGGTGGGCTTTCCCTTCCTTTGATTCCAAAACAAGAAAATCAAAGTTTTATAAAGTACAAGCAGGTTTCTGGTACCTAAACAATACTGGAAATATATTGTTGGAAAAATCGTACCCTAAAGGTTGAGTTAAACTGTAGGAGAAGGTGAATATGTGTATAAAATGTTCAGCTTGTGTAAACTGATCGGCAAACCCTCCATTAATGTATAACATGCAAAATATTACCAGTGAACGTAACCCATGTGAAACTGACACAGTATTTAACACTAATACCATCAGCCACTGATGATGGCACTCTGTCATCTATTCCCCATCCAAGTGTGTGAAAAAATAGTCGGGATCTAGGTAAGCTTCTGATTGGGTAAACTAGACTTAACTAAAATATTAGAAATTTGCTGGTTTCCAGGCAATTTTAGATCTCTTATTAAGCATATTTATCAAAATTCATTGTCATATGTTAAACTGGGATATTTTATTTCTTAGTAAACATATGTAAGAATATAGAAAACAAGACCATCCCATGTCTTCCTTATTATTTACTTTGGCTTCTGAACCTCTAGCCAATTACACAAAACTTAATCATATAGTCAAATTTAAAATAAATGATCAATATACTTCCAAAATGCAGTTACTTGTCAATGGTATACTGTTAACAGTAGATACTATTGATTTTCCATTAACAAATATACAAAACTTTGTAAGTATTTTGAAGTGGTCAGGTCTAAAATGCAATCAGAATAAAACTAACGCCTTATGAATTGACAAAAGAAAATTGACAAAAACTAATATTGAATTTAAATGGAATAGTAAACAAAAATTAAACATGTAGGGGTTACTATTCCATGCAGTTGTAAAGAAATAGTAACAATAACAATTTTAGACACCTTTAAAACAATAATAAAGTTATTCTTCTTGTATAGAAGCTATGTTAATTTTAATCAAAATGGTTATTTTACCCAATTTACCCTAAATACGAAATATTATACTGACAACTTTTTTAGTTTCCTCTAAAGAACTAATTAAATAATTTAATGGCATTTGTTTCATTGTCTTATGGTACCTAAACAAACCTAGAATAACCTTGGAAACTCATGTGAGAGAATGGAATGTTGGTGTTTTAGGATTTACTGACTTAAAAAGATATATTTAATGTTAAATTTTGATTATTCAGCCGGCTGGGCAAAAATACATAAAACCATTTGGCTAAATAAAGAAAGAACAACACTATTTAACGTATTATATTATATCATATCATATCATATCATATCACATCACACTGTACTATATTATATTGTCTTTGTTTACTGGCAAAGTCCATCTGAGCACTGAACCTCTTTTCTGAAGAGGCCCAGGAAGAAAATCTCCAGAGTCACAATGATACATGAAACAGAGTCATAAAACAGAAAAATAAAATGATACATGTAACAGAACAATAAAACAATTTCATCTTAAATAATAATACAAAGTGGCCATCAAAAGAGTATTTATTTACAAACATTAATAATCTAACAGACCTATGAATAGATTCTGCTTCCATAAATAACATATTAGAAACATTTAGAAAAGTTATATATAAATAACTTGAGATAAAGTATGCACTGGGAATCAGTAAACTCTGTGTAGGTATCACGCAGTTTTGTGGCAGGCAACAGTGTTGCTGGCCAGGAAACCATGTAAAGCAACACAGATAGCAAACCTGGTTACCTCAGAGCAAAGTAGGTTAGCGAGATTGCTTGGAATGCCACAATGATTACCAGGGCTTAACATATGTAGTTATGTATATGTTCCAAATGCAGTACAGGATAGTATATGCAATGCAGAGTATTGTGAAATAGGTTCCCTATTGGAAGACTGAAGACGCATCCTTTCGAATGCGTCTTGGTCGAACTCAAAAGCCTGAAACGGCAAAATATCGAAGCGGCTTTTAAGCAAATTCTTTCCCTGGGAAAGAATTTGCTTGGCCACTTCGTTACTTTGCCATTTTTAGCACTGTAGTGCGGTCTCGGAGTTGGTATATTTAAGTAGGGGGGTGTGGGGAGGTACAGCCCCCCACAACGGGGGGGGGTGGCGGGTGAAGCCCCCTACCTAATGTAATGTTTAAAGTGTTTTATTTTTTTTTTTTTTTGTTGGAACTGTTCTGACAGTTCAAAATTATAAGCTTTCACTTACATAGGGTCGATTAATCACCGTTCGCTTTTTTAAGCTTTCGGTGATCTAATATAGACCCGTGAAATCCCATTCTAGTCATTCTGTACAGAAGGTGTGTAAATATACTGTAAGGGTACATGTACCACCATGTAAAATAAACACTCAGGGGAAATGTGTGTATTGAATAGGGACACACAGATGAACTGAAGGAATGAACACAGGGAAAGAGGATGGGTGATCAGGGATGTTATGTACAACTGGGGTAAAGTCCATACTGTGAAGCTGAACAAACTGATTTGTCTGAATACATGTGTAATGTTAGCAGAGGTCTCCAACAGGTAGGACACAGATAAAGGCTCATGGACAACAGTAAAAGAAGCATGTACAGTCATTGACAATATCAGAATCATACCAACAGTAATCCCATGTCTCTGGCATAACATATGTAATTCTGAGTGAGAAGAGATGGTTTTGCACAAACACACTTGTACAACTATTATGACATGTCAACAATCTATGAGCATGATCACGCACACTGTCATGACACTCTGACATCTGCTGTACCTGTATGTGACATTATGATCAACAGAGGCTAGATGAGTGGCGTGTGTGGGGTATGTCTATGTATATGCATATTTATTTATATAATATATATATATATATATATATATATATATATATAGTACAATCCCCACTGTCACAAATGTTACCCATGCCATCAGTATTGGCAAACAGCTATGTATGTACTGTGTGCATCACTGAAACAGGTATCGCACATGCATCTGGTGTAACAACTTGATGGAAGTTTTGCACCATCGGACAGTAGTGTTTATGCAACAAAAGGAATACCTAGGTATGGCCAATAAGGTGTCTGACAGCTCACTTTGGCAAAGGCAGTACACTTCAGTTACACATCACTGGAAGATGTGTAAGGAGGTATATTGTACTCTGTTATTGGTGTGCTGAAGGCTGTGAACTATGGAGGTATTATGGCATTTGATGTGGATGTCCTTCACATATTCGGTAGTTGTGTTACATACAAGGGAGTAGTCACACTGTGGACGCATGCTTCTGGATGTTCCACATACCATCTACCACAGGGCATAGGTCACATAGTTATTGGTCTGCTCATAGGGTGTGATGTCTACATTTTACTTGGGTTGTGCATTTGTTTTCATGATGTAACAAATCCCCCATGTTTTTGCTTCATTGCAGATGTCTTTGCTGTGGCAGCAATCTTTGGTGTGTTTTGACACTGTCTGTATTATACTAATATCACAGTTGGAGTCAATGATTGCCCACAGTCTGTAGTCCTTCAGACAGCTGTTTGGACACAGGATGTGTATGTCATTCATGACGCCTGTGACTTAAGTAATGGACAGGAAAGGGCCTAACAGAAAGACCTAATGTATGGATATGATCACTGGGCATATAGGTCACTTCACACATATCAACTTATTTCAATGCTATGTATGTGATCCACTGGTCAACCCACTTGTTGATATAGGTGTTTATGGCCATCTGTCAGAGTGAGTGAATACTTCGGTGTGGATTTGTATCAAATGCCTTGAGCTTCTCAAGTTCAAAAGGGTAATAGTGTTATCATCATGCATGCCCCAGATGAACTCTTTGAGGACATCTAATAGATGTAACAGACATGATGTAGCATTAACAACTCACACAGGTCTGTTGCACACAGCCAGGGTATTACTAGTGTCCGTTTAGATTAAGTCTGTGATGTCATGTTGGCCTACCTCACAGATGATGAGAGTCAGGATGTGTCTATACATGCATGCATCAAGTGCTGTCCACCCAACTCAGATGAATACACGTTGATGTACACCCTTGGTAATATAGTCTGTGTGGAGGGTGTGTTGAAGTGTATATTCAAGCCATGTCAGGAAGGTGTATTTGCTGTGTCATGCTACAGGCGATCGTGATGTTATCACAGCCCATTAATTTTGTGTGATAGGCCTGGATGAGGGTAAGACACTGCATACTCTCTGTCTTGATCTGGTGTAGGTATCATTGAGAAACTCTCCCAGTTGGGGATTAACCCTTACTTCACAGGATGGGTAACCAATTGGCTCACTGACAGAATGCACACTGTGAAAGTTGGTAAGTCAACCTGTACCAGTAGAGCTGTCACCATTGGCATACCCCATGGACCTGTGCTTGGCCCTTTACTGTTTGGAATCTATTTCGCGACAGTTTAGGCTAAAGTATATGGCCTTAGGCTTACTGCATTTGCTGATTCTTGCATATTGGATGCAATCATTGAGTCCACCAATGATGATAATATACTACAGCAGGGGCTAACACAGATAAATGATTGGTGACAAAGCCACACAGTCTGCAAATAAATGCAAAAATGTGTCTTTATTTTGTCGTTCTGCAAAGTGGAATTCCCTGCTAATTACAGCAGCGACAACACTCCGACTATGCTGAAACCCAGTGAGGCAATACCTGGGAACACATGTATATAGCAAAATGAATTTCGACCACCAAGTGTTCATAGTGACATGGAAAGGCTATGTTGTCCGCATCATAAGTCACTCAGTCATATTCAGATCTGAGGATTATATAACAGCACTGTGCTCAAACCTTATTAGAATACTAATGGAGTATAATGCTCCCCTTTGCATGTACCTCGCCAGACACATGCAGCAGCTGGAGAGACCAAAGGGCTTTCTCAGCAAGAAAACACATAGCCTACAAACCATGCCATGCTTTATGTGGATAGATTGAAAGCCATGTCACTGTAATCTGTATCATATAGGATGAGATGACTTCTGCCTGGCCTCCAGACCAGTCTCTGACCCTGCTCTGGTGGGAATAGTGTACATCCACAAATCAGATAAATGTAATGACATCAGCAGTGTCTTGTGAGGAGAAAATGGTAATAGCAGTTTCCCACATGCTGGTGTAAAAGACTCTCTCTAATGTCAAGTAAGTGCACAAACACACACACATCAGTTGACTGTGGTGAGAATTCCCAATTTTAAGTACACAGATTACAGAACTCTGTATTTAGGGCAAGTGCCACAGCTCAAATCTGACTTGCAGTGTCTCAGACAACATTTTCTAGGTGATGACATCAGTAGTGTCTGATGAAGAGAAAATGGTAATAGTGCCACATGCTGGTGTAGAAACTCTCTCTAATGTCAAGCAAATGCAAACACACACACACACACACACACACACACACACACACACACACACAGATTGACACACCGGTTGACATTGGTGAGAACAGAACCCCTACCTAAGTACACAGAATACAGAACTCTGTATTTAAGGCAAGTGACACAGTTCAAGTCTGACTTGGAGTGTCTCAGACAACACTTTCTAGGTGATTACATCAGCAGTATCTGGTGAAGAGAAAATGGTAATCGCAGTGTCCCTCATGCTGGTGTAAAATGTTCTCTCTAATGTCAAGCAAATGCACAAACACACACACACAAACACCACAGTTGACTTTGGTGAGAGCAGAACCCCTACTTATTTAAGTACACAGACTACAGAACTCAGTACTTTATGCAAGTGCCACAGCGCATGGCTGCCTTTTACAAGGCTGCAGGACAACTTAAGTGGATGACATCAGCATTGGAGGTTGGAGAGAAGATATTGGGAGGCCTTTATCAAATGGATGTGTAGGCATATGCAGCTGTCAAAATTGTGTGAATCCATGGGATTGGAGTGGTAACAGTAGAATACACAATTATACTATTCTGGTTAGATAGACACACACACACACACACACACACACACACACTCTCACTCAGTTGACTGCAGTGAGAACAGAACCCCTACCGATCTAAGTGCACAGACTACAGAACTCAGTACTTTACACAAGCACCATGGCACAAGTTTGACTTTTACAAAGTTGCAGGACAACTTAAGTGAATGACATCAGCAGTGGATGTCGGAAAGAAGAAGTTGGGAGGCCTGCATGAAATGGATGTGTAGGCATGAGCAACTCTCAAAATAGTGTCAGTCCATAGGATTGAAGTGGTAATTATAGGATGCAGTCTTATGCTCTTCTGGCTAGATACACACACACACACACACACACACACACACACACACACACACACACACACACACACACACTCACACAGTTGACTGCAGTGAGAACCGAACCCCTTACCTATCTAAGTACACAGACTACAGAACTTGGTACTTTATGCAAGCACCATGGCACAAGTGTGACTCTTACAAGGCTGCAGGACAACTATTACTGAATGACATCAGTAGCGAATGCTGGAGAGAAGATGGTAAGAGGCCTGCCTAGGTTCATAGGGGGGGCCTTTACAAGCCTAGCTGTGTAAGAAATCAGAGTACCCTTACTGACTATAGTTAGATGGTCATTGTTAGTAGAGTGATTTTGTGATCAGCACCAACTGCCCCTATCCATGAAGGACATAGGTGCCACTCCTGGGGTGAATTTATGGTCACCCATCCAGTGGTCAAGGTTGCACTTCAGTAGGATCATTGAGGAGCTCTACTTCACATGGAGTGGGAGCCTATTGCAGAAGAGTGGCAATCGCTGCGAGATATAACTTTCTCTCCAGCATGTTCTGTTTATGTCACAGGCTTGGTTGAGATCCCTGGAGTGAGTTATTCTTGCCCCATTTAATTGGCGGATGTGCAGCATTTCCATTAGGGCAGGGTCCAAGATTGCTCTCTAGGCCAGGCACAGGTTGCCTGTCAGCAGCCTGTATGATACTGAGTACAGTGACGGGCCTTTCAGTGTTTCCATGTATGTCATGTTTTGGAGGCCTTGGATTCTCTTGGTCATAAACCTCTGTGGTCTCTCCAGTTGCTGCAGGTGTCTGACAAGGTATATACAGAAGGGAACATTGTACTCAATTAGTGATCTGATAAGGGTCAAGTACAGCAGAGCTATGACCTCCCTGATCTTGGATGCAATGCCCTTATTTATGAGGTATGCAATGTAGAGTTTAGATTGTTATCAACCTGTGTTCCCAAGTCTTGCACCACTAAGTTTGAGCTTAGAGGGTGCTATCCATATCATAATTAGCAGGGGCTACTTCTTTGTCAAAGGGGACAATGAGACATTTTTTGCATTAAGTTTCAGTTCACTAGTTTGGAACCAATCATTTGTCTCTGTCAGCCCTTTCTGTAATATGTTAACATCATTGGGGGACTCTATATGATTCCACCCAGTTTACAGTCATCTGCAAACTTGGTAAGCCACAGGCCATCTGTGTTTGCCTGGACTTCTGAGAATTAGTTTCCAAACAGTAGAGGGCCCAGCACAGATCCTTGTGGTACTCCGCTGGTAACTGCTTTACTTGTGGAGGTGAACTCCCCAACTTTGACAGTGTTCTTTCTTTTGGTAAGTCAGTTGGCTACCAATTTAGTAAAGTACGGGTTAATCCCCAGATGAGATATTTTATCTATGATACCTGAATGGAGGATTGTGTCAAAGGCCTTGACTAAATAAAGATAGGTGGTAAGTACTGTTTTCCATCATCTAATGTTTTGGTGATATTCTCAAGATGGCCACTAGGTTTAATAAGCAAGATCTATCATTGACAAAACCAAAGTGGGTCAGGTCAAGTGTTTGAAGGTTGCCTATGTCCTTGTGGTTAAGGGCCATGATGATTCTTTCCATAGCCTTGCAGATAAGGCTGGTTAGACTTATGGGTTGAGAGTTCCCAGGGTCAGTTGATGGATGTGAAGGCATGTTCGACTATGATGATAGTTGTAGTGTTATATGTTACCAGATTGATGTACATATCACATATTTGTTATTAATTTGTTTAGTGTACTTGATATAGGCTCATAGGTAGGTACTAGGCTATTGGCTCAAAGGCCTAAGTAAGCCTAGCCAACAAGGTTCCCTGGTTTATGCTACCCAAGAAAGTTAATTTCCAGTGACCCTGTCGAGCAGAGCCACAGAATTGATCCCCGGGGTGTATCCACTCCTTTCCATTCCCATCCACTCATCAAGATTTTTCTTTAAGAGTGCTAATGAGGAACTTTGCTTGACAGCATATCCTGTTTATTGTGGTGACAAGTTTTAGGTCCCTAGAGCGTGTAGCTTGGAGGAATTGGGATTTTTTTAGGTGCAGCATGTCTAACAGCTCTGGGTTTAACATAGCTTTATATTTTAAGTAGAGTTCTCCTTGGAGTAGGCGATATGCTACAGAGTAAAGCTGGAGTTTTTTGAGACAGTCAGTGTAGGGCATCTGTTTGAGGCCAGTAATCCTCTTTGTGAGGTACTTATGTGGCCTTTCCAGCTGCTACAGATGTCTTGTAAGGTACATTCCAAAAGGGGTGTTGTACTCTATAATGGGTCTAATGAATGCTGAGTAGAGGGGAACAATGACCTTTTTTTCCTGGATGAGAACCCTTTTGTGATGAGGTGTGCCACATAAAAGGATTTCCTGACTACTGTGGCGATGTGATTATCAAAGGAGAGACTACTGTCCACCTGGGTCCCAAGTTCTCTTATCACACATTCAGCGTTAAGTAGACTGCCGTTTATGTGGTAGTTCATGGGTACAGAGTTTTTACCAAAGGGGAGGACAATGCACTTTTTGGCATTGAGCTTGAAGCCATGCCTCTGACACCAGGCATCTGTCTCATTGAGGCCCTTCTGTAGGATGTCCACATCATACGGGGACTTGACTATGGCTCCTAGTTTGCAGTTATCTGTGAACTTTATTAGCCAGAGGCCTTCTGTGTTAGCCTGTACTTCAGAGAAGTAGATACCAAACAGGAGAGGTCTCAGGACTGAACTCTGTGGTACTCCACTTGTCACTGGTTTGAAGTCAGATTTGGAGTCTGCAACTTTTACAGTGTGGGTTCTGTCATTAAGCCAGTTGGCAACCCATCTTGTGACGTAGGGATTTATACCTAGTTTAGTAAGTTTAGCTATAATTCCAGAATGGGGGGTGGTGTCAAAAGCCTTGGTGAGGTCAAGATAGCCTGTGTGAACCACCTTACCCTCGTCTACGGCTTTGGTGACTACCTCAAAGAAGTCGATCAGGTTCAGTAGGCATGATCTGCCTTTCATAAACCTGAACTGGGTGGGGTCTAGAGTTTGGAGGTTACCAATGTCTTTGTTTATGAGTTCCATGATGATACATTCCATGGCCTTGCTGACCAGGCTCGTCAAGCTAATAGGGCGATAGTTCCCAGGATCAGTGGTGGCTCCCCCTTTGTGGAGTGGGATAACTGTTGCTGTGCACCATTCAGTGGGCACAAAGCCTGATGTGAGACTATGATTGAACATGGTGCTTAGGTGGGGAGCCAGTTCGGTCTGAAGTTCATGTACAACGCAGCCTGGGATGTTGTCCGGTCCCATGGATGCTGTGTTTTTGGTTTTAGAGAGTGCAACTTTTTCCTACATAGATGTGATTACAGGGACTGTGCATTATTCTGGTATAGATATGGGCCCTTCACTGTGATGCGATCTCGGAGTTGGTATATTTAAGGTGGAGGGGTGTCGGGGTGAAGCCCCCCACTTTATGTTGCCTGTACATTTTTTTTTTTGGATCAGCAAATGTGTTCCTTGGGAAGAAATTCGTTGATCTTTTCCTTTGAAAATGTGTGGTTTTGTGCATTTGGGTTCGATAATACGTCATTCGCTTTTTCTAGCATTTGATCATATAATATGAACCCACAACCTCAAAGCAAGAAATCTGGACAAAGCCATAAACAGAAGTGGGACAAAGGCCCAAAAATAGGGACAATTTTTAAATATTGCTCTTATAAACTTAGAAAGATAATAGAATAGTAGGTCTTGCATTAGTATGAATTTTCTGATGGGTTTGAAATCTGAAACTCAAATGTCTGTCATTATTTCCTAACTTCAATCTGTAATGATTTGCCACTAATTTGCTGGAAAGCCACAATTTTATGAAAAACGGACCAAAAACGTGATGCAAAAATATAAAATAGCCACACAATACAGCTGGGAACCTGTCAAAGAAGGGACACTTTTTAATAATAGTACTGTTAAGTTGAGCAGCTGACAAAATAAGAGAATCTACATGCATTTCTGAAATAAAAGTAATCTATAACTCTGATCATAGCAATTATTTCTTAATTGTAAACCTTCCACATTTTCTTCTAAAATTGCCATTTTGCGGGGGGATTATTAGGGGGAGAGCAACATTTTGAGTCAAAGTCAGGGACAGTTGAGAGGTTTGGATATACCTAATTCTATAAAGCAATTTATTTGCACATACCTCTCAACCTCTTAACACAGGAAATCTGGACAAGGCCAAATATATTGCGGGAACATACAGGCAGTACTAAAACTTGCTGTTGTACAGGAAATAACAGGTCTTACTTTAGCATGCATTTTTCTGAAGGGTATAAAGTCTGAAACTCAATATCTGTGATTATTTAGTGACTTCATTTTTAAACGATTTGCAAGAAAAACACAAATTTTATGAGGAACAAACCAAAAATAAGAAGCAAAAATCTATTCATTCTGTGAAAATCTGGACAGTTGAGAGGTAGAGTTCAGCCGGGGGTGTCTTTGCGTTTGCACCCTTCCCCCCTCACAAAATCATGGTCAAATGGGGCCTCCTACCTGCAGCCATTCCAATGTCCCATTACTTGGCTGTTTCATCCCATTTACCATAAACACTGTAATGTGCATACTGCTTTACTCCTACAATGATTTGGATTTCATTTAAAAGTTTCATTTTACATTTTACAGCACAAACACTAATAATATTTGCTAAACAAAGCAATGCAGTCTCACAATGAAAATAGACTTAGCATTAAAACTTCTCTGGCCTTGAAACTTACATTCATTGAAACAGCATCAAAACCCACATTGAAAGAAAATACATCTGGCCAGTGGCAGGTAAAGATTAACTTTGGGCTGTTTTCAAATAATAGGATGCTTGCACACGAAACATACATGTGTTCTTTAATACACCTTCCTGATTATATTAAATTATATTCCTTGAATACAGTACAGTTGTTAGAGGCATTTTAAATTTATTGTTTTGAACATTTTTCCAGTAAACAATGAAACAAAATGCATCCACCAATAATGACAAAACTTCCCAATTCAGAACATTTCCATCATAAAAGACTACTCAAACTTCTACAATTCACCAGTGTCAGTAGATATGCATAATCTATGCAGAAGTAAAAGTCATCTAAATAATTCCACATTAAAGAGATCTGTAACTAATGAAGAGGTTGCTGCTAGCAAACAACTTTATATTTCATTGTTTCATCTACAAATAAAGTGCCTGTTGCCCTTGAGGAATAAATTGCCCATGCTACAGTAAAGAAATGATAAGCTAGCAGTATTGCAAAAGGGAATGGATGGCAAACTGATAACAAGTTGATAGTTACTAGGTATCTCCGCCAAAGAGGGCATTCTCAGGACTTCAGCATCCACCCCCTTTAAAAGGTACAATACACTACATTATCAGCAATGCATCTACATAATGTGGGAGTAGAACCCACAATCTTTTGCATCGAAAGCAAGTACACTACCTGTTGTGCTATTAACAATGCAAGCTAACTTAGCATAAGCAGCATTAAACTTCTCTTCCCCTGAAGCTCTTAGCTCCATGTAAAATCCACTCGACGCTCAACTGTATCTCTCAACTTTGCAGAACACGAGCACAAGAAATCTGGAAAAGGCCAAAATTTATTGGGGGGACAAAAGCCCCAAACAGGGACACATTTTAAACATTGCTTGTATAACCTGGGAAAGTTGCTAGAATAAAATGTGCTACCACCATGCATTTCACTGCCAAGTCTTGAACCCAGGACCCCGTGCACTACAGTCAGAGCAACATACCCCTATGCCAAATCAGCAGGTTTTTGAAAGACAGGAAGACTGAAACTTAAATGGCTATCATTTAATGAATTCAGTTTTCACCATAGCTCTCAACCTCTTAGCACAAAACAGCTGGACAAAGCTAATAATGGGGGAAATACAACCCCCAACATATTCAGTGAATTCAGTTCTCACCATACCTCTAAATCTCTGAGCACAAAAAAAACCCTGCACAAAGCCAATAATGGGGGAATACAGCCCCAAAAATAGGGACAAATTTCAAATATTGATTTTATAAACTTAGAAAATTGCTAGAATAAATGTTTTGTGTTACCATGTACTTTCTGAAGAATAAAGTCTTTTGTTTTTTACCGGTTAGAAGTCGCTACAGCAGAACTCTGGTCCGCTCATGATTGGCAGTGAATTTTTACAGTGTTGAGTTGCTAGCCTGGCACCCAACCTTTGAAGAAGGCACACCCACACACCTACCTGGATGTCTTTAAAGTTCACATCAACCACAGGAAGGACATGCAAACTCCACACAGAAGGTGCTCCAGCCAAGAATCGAACCAGAGAACTTCATGCTGTGAGACAACAATTCTAACCATTGCACCACCGCAGCTGTAGTCTGAAATTCAAATGTGTGAAAATCCAGAAAACCACAGATTTTATGTGGAACAGAACAGAATAAAAATATGAGGCAAAAATCTGAATGCTTTTCACAAGTGGTGGTGGGTAGGGAATTCAGGTTCTTGCTACATGTACCTAAGGTTGATGGCATGAGCCTGAATTATTCTCTTTAGCCATGAGCTATAGCTAACCGGGGCATTACACACACTGACACACACACACCAGTATGCTCTGGATCCTCCTCCATAAGCCAGTATTCCAATGCAGAGTTTTGTTTGTCCATTAAAGGAGGTCCATTCATAGCAGATGATTCCCCAGTCCTCAGTTCCCCATTAAGCAGCTAAGCCATTCCCTGGTCCTCAGTTTTCTGTTACTGTTCTTGGCGCCTGAATGCTGACTGAGTACGCACGTGTGCACTGCCTGCCTCTGAGTTCCAATGCACAGACTTCAGACCTTGCAGTCCAATCCCCTTCCAGTCTATGTGGTTGAAACCGCATAGACTTTTGGGGCATTTGTAGACTGCTGCCTTCTTCTGAATCTGGACTGGTTAAACAGCGGTCCAGATTCAAATTTCCATGCATGCATACGCGAGTTCCAGGATTTATTTATTCTGGCATTGTGAGTTCCGGGATTTTTTATTTTGATTTTTCAGCTTGGGGCTGCAGTCCTGCAGACCTATAGCACAAGCCGCCTCTGGTGCTAAGTATTTGCTGCATTTGCAGTATAAGGCAGGAGGAGTCTGAGAGGGATCTGGTGACTGATTTCCCCAGTGAGGCTTAGACTGACACCTCGGTGAAAGGGGTAGCAATATCTCAGTGGTGATCCTGTACCCAGGTTCAAGAAATCTGAGCAGTGTTACAGGAGTTTGGGGACATGTTCACTGGGAAAGCAGGGTACACCCATCTGGTGCAGTACCATGTGAATTAAGGCCCCAAAGACCTATCAAGCAGGCCCCTTATAGGGTGCCTGAGTGAGTCAGACAGACTCTGAGGGAGGAGATACAGGAGATGTTGTAACTGGGAGTAATCCAGGAGTCCATCAGTCTCTGGGCCTCCCCACTGGTGCTGGTACCAAAAAAGGATGGCTGCACCAGGTTCTGTGTGGAGTACAAAATACTAAATAGTCACACAGAGTCAGATGCCAACCCCATACCTAGGACAGATGAAACCTTAGAGAAACTGGGTGGGGCTATGTATCTGACCAGTATTGATCTGATCAAGGGCTACTGGTAGGTGCCTTGACTCCAATGCTAGAGGGAGTTCAACCTTTGTGACTCCTTTCAGCTTGTATGAGTTCACAAAAATTCCCTTTGGAATGAAAAATGTTCAAGTCAACTTTCTAGAGGCTGGTAGATCATATTCTAGCAGGAGCAGGAGATTATGCCCTTGCTTACCTGGATGATATTGCCATCTACAGCCATTCCTGGCAAGAGCACTTTCAGCATGTCAGGGAGGTGATGGGCAGACTGCATAGGGCAGGGTTGACCATTAAGACCAGTAAGTATCAGGTGGGTATTGCAGAGGTCTTCTACCTGGGGCATAGGGTGGGGAGTGGCAGGATTAGGCCAGAACCTGCCAAAGTTGAAGCCATTCAGACATGGCCTGTCCGTTACCAAAAAGCAGGTGAGGGCATTCCTAGGGACAGTGGGTACTATAGAAAGTTTGTCCCCAATTATAGTACAATAGCTGCTCCCCTCAAGGACCTGACAAGGAAAAACAAGCCATATAAGCTAGTGTGGACACCAGCATTTGAGAAGGTATTCCGGAAGCTTAAAGGAACTTTGGGAGGACCCCCCCTGTGTTAGCCAGTCCAGATTACAGAAAATAATTTGTTGTGCAGGTGGATGCTTCAAACCATGGGGTGAGGCTGTACTTAGCCTGGTTTCTTCAGAAGGAGAAGAGCACCTAGTGTTATATCTTAGCCATAGACTCCAACCCCTGGATGAATGTTATGCAGCTGTAGAAAAGGAATGCCTAACCATAATGGAGCACTGCAGAAACCTAAGCCTTATGTGTATGGAAGGAAATTCACTGTAGTTACAGACCACAGTCCCTTAACACGGCTACATATAACCAGCCAGCAAAATGCCAAGTTATTAAGGTGGAGCCTAGGATTGCAGTCATATGACATGACAATACAACACTGTAGTGGGGTCAGCAAGGCCAACACAGATGGGCTGTCAAGACAGGGAATGGGGTAAAATAGTCCCAAATAGGCTTATTTCTCTCAAGCCACATTTCTCAAGGGCCACTTGAAAAACTAGCTTGAGTCTTCAAAGGGGGGAGAGCTGTGATGATAGGAGGTACTGCCAGCCATGCCAGGAGCAGTAGGGCAGTGGATGCATGACTTGTGCCAGCACAGCTAGCTGGAATGTTGTAAATAATTATATGTTATTTGTATATCAAGTTGATTTGTACATATCCTTGTACTGTTGTGAGGTTTGCTTGTGTAACAATCAGCAGTGCACCTTGCTGGAATGAAAAGAAATGTACATGTCTTATCTTAACTGAATTAAATGTATCTTTTAATAGAGGATACTGTGATAGCAGAGGTTAACCAGCTAGCTTACTTAAAGAAAAATAAGGTAAATGTAAATGAGCTGTTAAACCAAAAAAAGAGTACCGGGATGGTGCGTTTGGAAGAAGCCTTTGTTCATCAGCTCAGTAAAAATAGGGAAAGCCTCAGGCACTGCCATAAACATTTAGATGTGTATTGTAGCCATCTATGCTAAATTCCTGTCTCAGCTTCAAAGGGGGATAGTGTGAAAACCTAGAGTCAGGCGACCAGATGAGGTCATTCTACAAGCCATCTTGGATATTGTATTTTACAAGTAGTAATCTCTGAGTATTGAGTATTCTGTTTTGGGGAACCTGCCTAGAAAGACTGCTCACTTATTTCATTGCACCTTGCTCTATCAAGTAAGTTATTAGGGAATAGTAATTCTCCTGGATTCAGTCAGGAATATAGTGAAGCTTAGTTTAGAGATTGTTTTTCTTTATTTGTATGAGTCTGTCCATCAGTATTATTTTTAATATTTCCTGTGATTTAAACTCTGTGGTTTACTGTAAATATACATTTAGCATTTTCTTGTTCTTTTATTATTTATTATTAAATATATTTAAACTTTTCATTGTGGCTGGTCCTTTTTAGAATATATTTAAGATTTGAGAATATTTGCATATATTTATTTGGTGATAACTCTGGCCACTCCTGAAAGCTTTGCCATTTGATAAACATTACCATTTGTATTAATACTAACTTCATTCAACATAATTGGATATCCTTTTAAGAGCCTATAGTAACTATCTGGTGGCAGAAAATCTACCTTATAGTCTGGGCAAAGTTGGTAGAGCAGGCAATCCGTGCCAGCCTTTCACATGTGTGTAAATGTGTGAAAATTCAATCACATTGAGTGTGTGTGTGTGTGTGTGTGTGTGTGTGTGTGTGTGTGTGTGTGTGTGTGTGTGTGTGTCAGCTACTTTTGGCAGGAACGTGAAGCACTGAATTCACAGTGCTAGTGGTGAGCCTTATTAGGGACCTGGGGCGAGACAGATAGAGACACCCAGATCCCGGGCTGAGGGTGTGCCCTATGTGCTCTTAAGGGAAACTGTGTGTGATGTAGGGATGTCTGCATGTGGAAATGCCGAGTGTATCCATTTGTATTCCAAGTGCACGTCCCTTTCCAGAGTCAGTGTTGAGGATTCAGGCTTCCTGATTACTGGCGCAGCACGGGGACGTCACATTAAAAAACAACATCTTTATGACACAGGCAATCATAAATTTATATAAATGAAAACAAATAACATTGACATATTTTCAGTTGCGAACATTATACATTCTATGCAATCATTGTCAATTGAACATTACATAGCTCATTCAATTCCTGCATTCCCTTAAACCTCATCCCTCCTCAAAAACATTATTCTGTATGCATTATTCCCACAATTCCCATTTTTATATATTTGCTCCTACCCTTTTCTAAAGATCTCACATTCAGTTTTTTTATGTCTGTTACAGTATTTTGCTGTGTGTGTGTGTGTGTGTGTGTGTGTGTGTGTGCGCACCACACATGTGTGCAGGGTTGAAAGAATGGGGTAGATTGGATAGGGAGCAAATGCTGAGTCCACCTCCATGCATGCATTAAGTGGTAGGCATTGTAGAAGCTTGACTGAGTATGAGCGTGAGTGCTGGGACCCAGCTCCAGCAGATGCTACAGATCTGTGATTAGATATGGTGGATAGGTCCAGGGTACTCACAGGAGATGTATACACTGACTGTGCATGTCCTAGTCCACAGCAGTGCCCTGTTCTGGGAGGGTCACAGACTAGATCCACACCATGACCATGCTGTAAGAATGAAGTGCTCAGTGCCCAAGAACACTGCCCATGCCATGGCTGGACTCAGCAGGAACACCCATCCCACATGGACATCCACATCATAAAATACTTCCTTCAATGCTGGATGTCACAGTGGAGATAGTGACACTCTGTGTTCCTGACTTTGTCTCTCCCCATTTACAGTAGCTGTCCCTACCAAAGATGAAGGTGGAATGCTAGTGGAAGTGCATCAGCCATGATGCCTGACTGCACAGAGCCACCTAACGTATGACCTCCCTACTCCACATGTCCATGATGTTGCCCATGTGGCTCATGCATTCTTAGAGGTTATCACACAGGCCATTTACTATCCCTACCTCAGCAGTGTCTGTGTTGGTGTCTGCCTGTCCCTGATTATGACCCTATAGAAGCACTGGGTAGCGATCATAGACAAATCTAGCTCAGGTGTTAGACAGTACCCATGGCATGCTCATCCATCAGCACTATGTCCACCAATATCCTCATCTCTCTTTACAGAGTTTACAGTAACCAATGGGGAGTGTGCTGACAGTGATGATATTCCTCCTCAGTTAGATCTGTCCATATCTTCCTGTCCTTGTGTGTTATCCTGAGCTTGTGGGGTGGGTTCCACAGGCACAGAAGTTAGACAACAGCAGTCACATTGCTGTTGTCTAATGGTGATGCCATGACCTCTTACCCTGTCAGTATTTAGCTGTCTTTATCAGTTCCCTTACATCAGACAGTTGTATAGTGGCAGTGGAGGACCCTGATAACACACCTATGAAGACACCGAAAGAAATCACCCAAACTAAGTAAGACCTTTCACCAGTAGCTGCAGCCCTTTGTATAAACTACTACTACTTAATATAGTGGTGAGGGAAGATGTTTTGTACCAATACCTTTTGCCTGTGACCTTTGCACCCGAATTCCAGATCCAGCCACAACCCCTTTTTCCTATTGTTGCACATGATGTCAGGGTGTTCTACTACATCAGACATTTAGGCACTATGGGATATACTTGGTTGGGACCCTTACTCCCATTTCTATTTTTCTGCATTGTCACTAGGGGACTTCTTGAATACCTTTTGCTACTCCCTGCTTTGTGAGTTTCAGTGTTGTCCTCACAATGTCTAGACATTGTCTTTATTTGTGCAGGTGGTCTTTTATGTCTCTTTCTGTCCTGGGATCTATCCTGGTATTGGATATTGGAGGCAAAGCTGATCAAAAAGAGATCCCTCAATATTCCCTGCCATTGGTTGTATCATTGGATTGCCCTGGTTTCTTGATTGGAATTGTCTCAAAGTATATTTTCCGTTCTAATCAGTGTCAGTCATTTGGAATGGCCCCTTCTGGCACTGCCATCTTTTTGGCTTCCTACTGAGGGGCCACCTCTTGTGGCTCCATGTAGTGGTGGGCCTTTTCCCCTGTAAAAGCCAACATTGCATGGCCTTGTTGACTTGTGCATGTTTTGGTAGTCTGGGCTCTATTTTGACATAGGTTTTTTTGCAGGTCTCCTCCTCCGTTCTGGTACCAGGGCATTTCGCCTCAGGAATGCATGAGGTCCATTTAGGCTATAGCCCTTCCTGGGTCTGGTCAGAGGTTTCCTCATATGGATGGTGACCCACAGTTCCCTTATCATGGTAGGAAGTAGGCTCCTTTTTTCTACCAGACCCTGCAAGATTCTGGTAGAGTCCTGTAGAAGTAGCTCTGAATTACTGTGAAGTCTTCTGTTAAGGCTCAAGTGGTAACAGTTTTCAACATGGATGTAGTGGTACATTATACTCACAAGGCCAGTCCTTGCAAGCACCAGAGAGTTTCTGAACAGTAACTGATCTGCCAAGTTCCTGATGTGGGGAACCACAGCATGTCTTGTCCTTAGTTGTGCGTGAAAGAACTCATCTGTGGCTATTTGAAAAATCTGTTTCATGGGAGGGTCTGCTATGTATACTGTAGTGGAGAGTTGTCTCTCTTAAGGGTCTTGAACTACCTGTCTGACAGACTTATATGTCAGTCACTGACTCTTAGCACAGAGTTAAGGAAGTTTATATTTGAGTGACTTCCCTTCCTAGTGCCTCTGCCTCTTCTTAGTGTCTGCATTCTCTTGTCCTTCAGACGGATCACCTTACCCAGTCCACAGCAGTGTCTTCTCCTGGGTGAGTTACAGGCATAATCCTCAGAATGTTGTAAGGCTGGAGTGCTCATGATCGTGAACAGCACCCATGCACCCTCTTCTCTTTCTCGTCATGAGGAGGTAGTTGGTATAATTGCTTAGGTCTCTTCTCAGCCACATTTTACAGTTAATTGGGTTTAGCTGTATGGGCCTGAATGTATCCATAAATACTTGAAAATTAAACATTTTATGGACATTCACAAGCCATGTAGTTGGAACACTGGTATGTTCTTAAGGGGTCATTTGTTTTTTTTCCCATGAGTCTCTACTACAGGGGGTTTAAGGTATAATACAGTGAAGACTCTAGCTTGGATAGGTTTTTCTTGCAGTTTTTACTGAATGAAATATAAAAGCACAAACCAACAGAAATATGAATGTCGAACCCAGCACGGAGGCTCGGCCAGAACAGGAACACAACCTTGCTGTAGTATAACTTTTGTGACACGGCTCCCCACCACAAAAGCTCCGATGACAAGAATGTAATAATGAAAATTTTATTCCTTATGGACTTCCACTCTTTAACGTATAACAATTACTTGATATAGTCTCAATGTCTCAAGATACAATCACAAATACAACAGAGGGTTAAGCGCTTTCATCTGTTCCTCACAGACTTCCTCAGAACCATTTTTTCACTTCCGTTACACATTTAAATACGCCCCTTTGGCGCCAAAATTATGTTAGTTCATAAATACATTTAAAACTTTAAAAACTTTATTTTATGTATACATAAATAGTTAAAATAAATAAATAATGATGACAATAATAAAATTCATGGATGACTGTTGTTATTACTGTGTTATTTCTTATTACTATGTGTTTATACATTATACATTATGGTTGATCTTGGTTGACAGTGTGCCGCTGATAAAATAAATATAAATAAATGATGTCACATAAGCACTAGCGTTGATGAGTGTATTGGCTCGTAATAAATAGCTACCTAAACGCTAATACTTATTTATAATCAATGAACTCTGAACTAAATGTAAAGTACTAGGTGCAACAGTCTATGTTCATTTTCTGTATTATAAGAGGACTAAAGTGTATAACACTAATTACATATATAATCAATATAAATAAATGCTGATGAACTCACTATCAATATTCTGATGTAATAATTTAATATAATGGACAATTTAATTTAATATCTAAATCAGTTCTGATTCTACTATCTAAAAACATATGTTAGAATATATGTCTACATTAAATGAGCACATATAATAAATAATATTACATTAATAATTAATATATGATAATATGAAATATAGTCAATATGTATATGTATCGGTCATGAATTGTTATTTATATCACTAATAAAATGCATTAACAAATACATTGTACAGTTGTATTATTATTGCACTTTGTATTTATAATTATGTATTGTCTATACTAATTAAAAATATATAAGAAATAAAATTTAAAATTTAGTATACCTACTGGACCTACTAACCATCAATACGGTATGATATGAGATATTACTTATTAATGCCCTAATATTAGAAATGGTTTTATACTTATATATTCATTAAGGCCAGGATAGGTGGTTGCATCAAGACATATTTGCCACCTACTTTCCAAACATCCTAATTTGGCCTTCCAATTACCACTATCTATTGTTCTTTCCACCTGGTCTATAATAAAGAACTTAAACATGTGGTCATTGCCTTTTTCTAAGACATGTTTACTCAAAGCATTTTTTGTATCACCCTTTTTGATCTTATAATAATGTTCGTATATCCTGGTTCTTAATTTTCTCTCGGTTTTTCCTACATAATACGCGGTACATTTTACACATGTTGCTAAGTATATCACTCCTCGGGTGTTACAATTACCTGGTTTTGATTTACATTTACTTTTCAGTATGTTGTCAATTTTAATACTATATTCAACATTAATGTATTGGCACTGTTTACATGCCCCACATCTTTGTGTACCACTCATCTTATGTTGATTTATATTATATATGTTTGCTCCTCTTTCTAATAACTTTTTTATATTATGTTGGGAGAAGTGCCTATAATGTCTTTTTTTCTATTTCATATTATCATATATTAATTATTAATGTAATATTATTTATTATATGTGCTCATTTAATGTAGACATATATTCTAACATGTTTTTAGATAGTAGAATCAGAACTGATTTAGATATTAAATTAAATTGTCCATTATATTAAATTATTACATCAGAATATTGATAGTGAGTTCATCAGCATTTATTTATATTGATTATATATGTAATTAGTGTTATACACTTTAGTCCTCTTATAATACAGAAAATGAACATAGACTGTTGCACCTAGTACTTTACATTTAGTTCAGAGTTCATTGATTATAAATAAGTATTAGCGTTTAGGTAGCTATTTATTACGAGCCAATACACTCATTAACGCTAGTGCTTATGTGACATCATTTATTTATATTTATTTTATCAGCGGCACACTGTCAACCAAGATCAACCATAATGTATAATGTATAAACACATAGTAATAAGAAATAACACAGTAATAACAACAGTCATCCATGAATTTTATTATTGTCATCATTATTTATTTATTTTAACTATTTATGTATACATAAAATAAAGTTTTTTAAAGTTTTAAATGTATTTATGAACTAACATAATTTTGGCGCCAAAGGGGCGTATTTAAATGTGTAACGGAAGTGAAAAAATGGTTCTGAGGAAGTCTGTGAGGAACAGATGAAAGCGCTTAACCCTCTGTTGTATTTGTGATTGTATCTTGAGACATTGAGACTGTATCAAGTAATTGTTATACGTTAAAGAGTGGAAGTCCATAAGGAATAAAATTTTCATTATTACATTCTTGTCATCGGAGCTTTTGTGGTGGGGAGCCGTGTCACAAAAGTTATATAGTTTTTACTGAATGGTTTGTCTGCATGACATTTCCCTTTGGTTTGGATATCTTGTAACATTGCTACATTCATATTTCCCCTCTTCATCCTACTCAGAAAACTATCTCTGTATCTTAACTGGGATATTTAACCAGTGCATGTTCAATTTACCTAGTCTGTTCTTCCATTCTCCCACATACCACACACCATTCACACACCAACAGTAACATATTTTCCATTTCTTACAGAACTGTCTCCAGATTTAGTACTGCCTATATCCTCTTTATTCTGAGCATGATCTTAGAATTCTTATGTATCAGTGTTACGTATCACACTGTTTTACAATTTATTTTCTTTTCTTTTCTCCCTTATGTCTTAGACTGTTTTTCATTGAGGAAATGGACAACTTTTCCTCATCTCTCCTTTTTCCTGACTGTCTTTTCTGCTTCCTTCTGCCAAAATTGGCATTGTACCAACACCTTTTCTGAACCCTATTCTAACAATAAATCCACCTCTAATTTCTCTAGATGAAGTATATACAGTTCTGTTGTAATTTACTCGTGATATGGCAGTCCCATTTGACTTGCATCATAACGATCATTGTTAAAGGAATCCTATAAAAGATTTGAAATAAAATTTGAAGTGGACAACAGTCTTTAGCTAGATGTTTTTGAGTTGTACATCCCCTAAGGTGTACAGTTTCAATTTATTGCTTTAGCTGTGTATGGTTCAGATAAGTTAGAAAAGAGAGGACACTGCATGTCTTTTACAGTTATTTCTTAACCAGCTAAACTAAATGGTTGCTCCATTTTAGATTTGCCAGTGTCAATGGTCACTTTAGGTCCAATACATTAGCAGTGCCAAGTACATTTTTAATTACAGTCCCCTGAATGGGTAAACTCTTTTCTCTATCTTTCAGTAAATAACCCTCTCCCACAGAGAAAGTCACAAATAAGTGCTATAGTGGCTGATTTCCTCTAAGGATAAATATTTACAGTTATTGTTTCACTTGAGAGAAGAGTACAAACTATAAATTGTATTTGTTGGTTTTCTTTTAATAAGAAAACTATGACTAGAGCAACAAAAAACATCAACAGCCTCTAGAGACCATAGGATGTTACAAGATATTTCAAGTTCTGTTTCTACTTGTGTGCCATGAACTTGTTTTAAAAATGGAAAGTCCATTGAGAATATAAATAAAATTACAGTTCAATACATGTGTAATGACAAACACTGTGTTAGGTTATACCATTTACAGTCTTTATATCCAATGCTCTTTGTATACATACATGCATTTTTTTTCAAAATACATTTTATTTGCAGTAACTGTTAAAGACGTATAGCTGACCTACACAAGATATAGAAGACAGTTGTATATTTACACTGAGAAAATATAAATGCAAAAAAGTAGGTTGAAGGACTATTGCTGTTATTATATGTCTGTGTTAACAGCTGCAGTGCCAATAGGATCATAGGAGGTTACTAGGCTAATGGCGCTGGGGCTCTTACAAGCCTAGCCAAGAGTTTAACCCCAAAAATAAAACTCACTCAGCACCCGTCACCCCTGTCAATGAAGTGAAACCCCTGGGACAAATTTGTGGTTTCATATCCACTCATCAGAGTTGCACTTGAAGAGGGTTAGCGAGGTGTTCTGTTTGATATGTGTGGGAAGTCTATTCCAGAGACGGGGCAGCCTCTGGGAGACAAACCTGTCTCTCCAGCAGGTTTTGTTAATGTCACATATTAGGTTTAGGCCTTTTGAGCGGGTAGTGCATGAGGAGTTAGACTTATGGACATGGAGCATCTCTAGTAGGGTAGGGTCTAAGATTGCCTTGTAGGCGAGACACAGATCACCCCTGAGCAATCTGTATGATACCGAGTAGAGTGATAATATGTCAGCCTGTCTGCATAGGACAGGTGTTGGAGGCCATGGATTCTGTTTGTGAGATATTTCAGTGGCCTTTCCAGTTAGTGGAGATGTTTGGAGAGGTACATCCCAAACAGGGCGTTATACTCAAATATTGGTCTAATGAGGGAGGAGTATAGAGAGGTAATAATCTCTTTTTTCCTGGATGCAATCCCTTTACTTATGAAATTAACCAAGTAAAAGGCATTTCTGACCACTGCTGCTACATGATTGTCGAATGTGAGGTTGTTATCAACCTGAGTGCCCAGGTCTCTCACCACAGGTTGTGTGCTTAGGGGGTTGCCATTGATGGGGTAATCAGTAGGGGCTGTGTTTGTGCCAAATGGTATGATGATACATTTTTTTTTTGCATTTAGCTTGAGGCCATGACTTTGGCACCAGTCATTAGTTCTTGTGAGACCCTTTTACAGTGGGTTAACATAATTTGGGGAGTCAATGACAGCACCCAACTTACAGTTGTCAGCAAACTTGGTCAGCCACAGGCCTTTTGTTTTTGCCTGTACCTCCGAGAAATAGATGCCAAACAGCAGGGGTCCCAGGACAGATCCTTGGGGAACTCCAATATTGACAGGTCTGCTATCAGAGGTGGAGGTGCCTATTTTGACTTTGAGGGTCCTGTCAGTGAGCCAGTTGGCCACCCACCTGATGAGATAGGGATTTACACCAAGTTGTGTTAGCTTTTCTATGATGCCTGAGTGAGGGATTGTGTCAAAGGCCTTGGCCAAGTCAAGGTAAGCTGTATGTACTGACTTTCCCTCATCCAGGGCCTTGGTGACGGTCTCAAAGAAGTCATCCAGGTTCAACAGGCAAGATCTGATCTCAACGAATCGGAACTGGGTGGGGTCATCTGCTTGGAGATTGCCTATGTCCTTGTTTATGAGATCCATAATAATACGCTCCATGGCTTTACAGATCAGACTTGTCAAGCTAATGGGGAAATAGTTTACAGGGTCAGTAGTGGCACAACCTTTGTGCAAGGGGATGACAGTGGTGGTTTTCCAATCTGCTGGAATGAATCCAGTACTTAGGCTGTGGCTGAAAAGGGTGCTCAATGGCAAAGACAGTTCTTGCTGGAGATGGTGCAGAATACATCCTGGGATATTATCAGGTCCCCTAGAAGCTGTGTTTTTTGCCTTGGATAGGGACTGTAACACTTGATCTGTGGAGGTGTGAGGTGGAGGACAAGCATTGGGAATGCAGAAAGGGCCTTTGGAGGGACAGGGGGGTTCGGTTTGCACTGAACCTACCTGCTAGCAGGTTGGCTAAGTCAACAGGATCAGTGTAAGTGATACTGTTAAGTACTAATTCAGAACAAACCTGGGCTTTGCCATGGAGGTTCCTGACTTAACTGAAGAAGACTTTATGGTTTCCCTTTGTTATGGAGGCTAGTTTTGATTCATAATTGGCCTTGAAGGATTTCACTAGTGATCTAATTTGCTTGTTGAGGCTAAGGAGGGAGTGTTTCCAATTTGGAATTTGTTGCCTTTCACCCTTGGACAACAGTTTCTTCCTTTTGTTGTAAAGTCCGTTGATAGAGGATGTCCACCAAACAGGTTTGTGTTTCCTTAAAGAGCAGGTTTTAGTTCTATTGGATATGGTTGAGTCCATGCAGTTGTACAGGTGCTTGTAAACTGCACTGGCGTACTGTTCAGCATAGTTGTCTGCATCCTCTGGGGATGGTGGTGGTGTGAAGCTACAGATATCCTCCCTTAGGAGGTTGTAGTCAGCTTTTGAGAAGTTTTTTAGCTTGATTTCAGCTGGGGAGGGGTTGGTTTGGATCGAAACTTTGAATGAGACAGTCCGATGATCTGATCTAACCAGGGAAGGACATAATATGGGAGTGTTCAGCGGTCACTGATGTTGGTGAGAACCAAGTCTAGAATGTTATTTCCCCTTGTGGGGGATGAGATGAGCTGGTCTAGTACATAGAGTTTGAAGTGTTTTTGAAGGCTTTCTTGAATGAAAACTTGCATCAGAATTGTTTTGGCGACTGTTGCTCAAGAAGTGAATTTGCAGTGGTATTTGTGATATGGCTGTGTTTTTTTTATTATTTTTTCCCCTGCATATTAATATGTTGATCAAAGTGAGAAAATTGGGATGTACCATACAAAGATGGATTTTAAAGGGGGACATTTGTAGGGTTGATGAAGAATGGAGTGAGCTATGGTATAACTGCTGCTGTTTGACAATTAATGGGGTGCTTAGACTGCTGACAAACCTTAAGCAATGAAGAAGGCTAAGTAAACAAGCCCCTAGCACTTACTAGGAATACGTGGACTCATAAATTGATGGATATGATAGAGCAATCCTTGTTTTTAATTAGGATGCTATGATGGAGATAGGTGCATTAATGGGGTTCCTATTGGAATATCGAATTTCCAATTGCTCGAATCACTAAAGGTCGACCTTTAATGATAGAACAATTGGAAATTTGAATGTTTTAAAATGAACAAAAAAAAAAAGAAAAAGTAAAGGGTGTAGGCAGGGGGGGCAAGGCCCTTGCACCCCCACACTCCTGCTACTTAAATATACCAAGTCTGAGATTGCGCTACAGTGTAAGAAAGGGAAATCTTCCCTTTCCGCACTGTAGTGCATTAAAGGGCGATCTCAGAGTTGGTATACTTAAGCAGTGGGGGGTTGTGGGGGGTGCAGGGGGGGATTGCCCCCCTGCTTTAACCCATCACGGTACATTGTCTTTTTTTTTTTTTGAATTTCGAAGTTACGGAACTTCGATCATATGGTGTCGACCATATGGTATTCGACGTTCCGTAACTTCGATTTTCTAATAGGTAACTGCATTAATGTGGTGGTTTAATTTCAGATTTGGATCTAGGATTTTACCAAGCGGTTTGAATGAATTGACTGTTTGCACTAGTATGCTATTTTGTAGGGGATCTTTTTGGCAGGATATTAGAAGGTTGGCTTAGTTGTTATTTTACTGTCATTAGTTTGTTACTTAGATAGCTAGGGAACTATTTTTTGGAGCGGGAAGGCAAGTTATGACTGGATCAACTGTGGTTTGTATATATCCAGGAAGACAAGTTATACTTATTCACCAAGTCCAAAGCACATGTTAACCAAAACACCACACTTGACTAGGAAACAGAAAACGTTGGTTACGTCAGCTTTAAAATATGGAGCCTTGTAAAAATAGTTCAAATAATTCAAGAACACTTGATTTGATAAATCCACGAAATGTTCAGCTTTTATTCACCACGCAAAAAACAAGTCAATGTTACCTTACAACCTATTAAAAACATCTACTAAATATAATTTCAACTATGTTAAAATACTATTATAAATTTATCCTGTTTACTAAAGATATTTTATATACTAATTTAGTAAGCAATAAATACCTAAACAACTATAAAATTTAAACCAAATGTACAAACTGAATATAAAAATTAGTATAAGTACATTAATGTATTCAATTAAATACAACAAGTCAAAATTTAAAACTACCTAAGGAGATTTTTAAGTTTTAAAATACATGCAATAGAGCAGGAGTCGTTAATACCTGGATCTCTACATGCAGCAAGACGTAGTTGCCAGGCTAATTCTTTTTTCTCCAATTCTAATTTCAGGTAATTTTCATTAACAAAACTGCCACTTGAAACATATTTGTCAATTCCATCAATGACCATAAAGGTGAAAGAATGGCCATGATTACTAGCACAGTGTCTGGCCAAGGCATTTTCATCCTTGTTTTTGGCAATTGCATTTAAATGTTTTATAGCAAAAAAATAAAAGTGAGCGTTAAAAACACATACACGCTTTCGGCAAGTAACATTATTGTTATGAAATGTCTGTGTTCCCGAGTTTTAAACTTTAATCCTGTAATAACATACCGAAGAGGTATAAACATGAAAAGACTCCTTGAAACAAAGCCCACCAGTACAAAGACTAAGGGGGGAACAAGGAAATGTGGTGCATGTAAATAATGCAAGGATATAGAAACATCAAATGTTTTTACTGTTAGGTCAGTAAGTTATTATGTTAAGGGTTCTTTTACATGTAACTCCAGGGGTATTGTCTATTTAGCACAGTGCATACAATGCCCGTCATTTTATGTGGGCAAGACGGATAGGCGATTGCGGGATAGAATGTATGAACATTTATATGCAATTGCCAAAAACAAGGATGAAAATGCATTGGCCAGACACTGTGCTAGTAATCATGGCCATTCTTTCACCTTTATGGTCATTGATGGAATTGACAAATATGTTTCAAGTGGCAGTTTTGTTAATGAAAATTACCTGAAATTAGAATTGGAGAAAAAAGAATTAGCCTGGCAACTACGTCTTGCTGCATGTAGAGATCCAGGTATTAACGACTCCTGCTCTATTATATGTATTTTAAAACTTAAAAATCTCCTTAGGTAGTTTTAAATTTTAAATTTTGACTTGTATTTAATTGAATACATTAATGTACTTATACTAATTTTTATATTCAGTTTGTACATTTGGTTTAAATTTTATAGTTGTTTAGGTATTTATTGCTTACTAAATTAGTATATAAAATATCTTTAGTAAACAGGATAACTTTATAATAGTATTTTAACATAGTTGAAATTATATTTAGTAGATGTTTTTAATAGGTTGTAAGGTAACATTGACTTGTTTTTTGCATGGTGAATAAAAGCTGAACATTTCGTGGATTTATCAAATCAAGTGTTCTTGAATTATTTGAACTATTTTTACAAGGCTCCATATTTTAAAGCTGACGTAACCAACGTTTTCTGTTTCCTAGTCAAGTGTGGTGTTTTGGTTTACGTGGTTTTTTTCGTTGGTTGTCGGCAAGGAAATATGGAGGATATTTCGGAAGGAGGTGACTCCTCCCAGGGAAATCTTACACAACTGCTTCAACTGATCAATACAAGGCTCGACCGCTTATCGGAGAAGGTGGATGGTGTTACCAACTCCAGCGGAGAACCTAGAAGTACAACAACCAGCGCTGTTACAACAGGTTCGGGAACACAGACATTTCATAACAATAATGGAGTAGCTCTGCCCCAACGTAATCAACATGGTGAAGTTAATACAAATACGGGACGTAGGAGTAATCCTGATTTATGTTCAGGAAACAATTTTAACGTGGGTACCTGGCTTAATGTAGAACTGGACATGGATTGTATACAGGCAGGTACTGAAATTATTTACATTAATGAAAGTAACAATTCAATTATGGACAAATTGAAGCAGTTTGACGCCAAACTTTTCAAGATTAAAAAACTGCAACTTGAACTTAATTATTTTAATAAGTGTTTAAAAGAGAAAATTGTTCCAAAAGGTTTAAGACACTGTACATACCCTACTGGTTTGGAACATGGTTCGGAGTTTTTTAATGACCTAACATGTATGTTTAATAGGCATGGGTTAGAGGTTATGCAATGTATGGTAAAACATTACCAAGCAAGCCTTGACCTATTAACTAAGGAGACTATTTCTCTTGAACAAGATTTAAAGGCAGATGTTGAGTTTAATAGAAATGAGTTTGAATATGACAGGATCCTATCTAGTATAGCCCAACAGATGACGAAACTCAAAGCAAATAAAATAAAAAAATTGCAGAGGGACTTGAAAGCGTATCGGGAAGGGGTTGCTTTCCCCAAACCACCAATACCTCAAAACGCTGTAAGCAATTATAAAAACTCTGCAAAACAAAACACATATAGAGAACAAAGTGGACAAAAGGCTACCAGAACTGATTCTGGTAACCTGAATGCAGGGGTTGAATGTGATGTTGGGTTTATTGAGAATGATGGTGACATTTTTGAAGAGGAACCAAATGGCTCAAATTCAAACCAGTTTTATTATACTGGTAATAACCAAAAGCAATTCCAAGCACCACAAAAAAACAAACGGGGGAGGGGGGGCAATTGGAACACGAATTCAACCCAGGGGTTCAAGCGGAAATACAATACCCGCAGCAACAACAAGTAACTGGTGTTAAATTGTATGAAACACTGTATAATAGTGAGGGCGACTTTTCTATTTATAATTTTACAGAGTGTAGGATAGACCATACATTGATTGAATTATTTTCTAAAGGCTTGACTTTTGTGCCATCTAAAAAATGTGACATTGCTGACCTGCTGATTGACTTTAAACTGTTTATTCATAAATTAAACTTGAACCTACTGTTTGGGAAACCCTCACAAATTGAAAATGACTTGAGAATAGCAAGTACATTCAATCCACCCCAGAATAGTACATTAAACATTTTTGAATATCTTTGTGAAAACGAATTTAGAGAAGTCCTAAAACACTCAAACAAAGTCCAACTTAATACATCTAATGAGGAAAGAACCTTGCTAGATTTATTGAGAAACTTACCGCTTAGACTTATGAAGCCAGATAAAGGCGGAGGACTAGTAGTTTTTTACAAGGAGGACTACTCAAATACTATGTTGCGACTGTTGGAAAGTAACACTTATGCATCAGTTAGTAGAAATAAGTTGAATCAAGCATATGGCAGGATTAAAATGTTCATCAGTGACTTATTCACAGATGGACGGTTAACATTAGAGCAACATACATATCTAACAATGCTAGCCCCAAGGATCCCAAAGATTTTTGGGATCCCGAAGCTGCATAAAAATATTCTGAATCCACCATTTAGGGCACTGGTTGACGCAAGACAGTCAATTACTTACCCTTGTGCCAAACTAGTGGATAGTCTTTTAAAGAAATTTGTTAGATTAGAACATCAAATATTAAAGGATTCGTGGGCTTTCCTGCAATATATGCAAACTACAACATATGATGACACTATAAATTTCTTAACAGTGGACATAATAGATTTGTACTCTTGTATCCCACATGACTTGGGAATTGAATGGGTGGTGGACTTTATTAGATCTAAGGGGGCAATTGATAGGGCAATTGATAATGAGTGTATTTTAATTGAACAATTGCTTGATATTATTTTAAAAAATAATTTTGTGTCATTTGAAAATAAATTATTTGTGCAAAAAATCGGAGTTGCAATGGGCTCACCAGTAGGTTCTAGTTTTGCGAATCTGGTTTTGGCCCATTGGGAAAATAATATTATTTTTAACAGCCAATGGGCTCAACAGATATTTGGTTATAGAAGATTTCTGGATGACATCTTCATTTTATTTAAAGGGAATAAGGAAGAAGCAGGTCAATTTGTAGATTTTCTTAATTCAACATCAACTTTTTTAAAATTTACTTATAACTTTCAAGAAAGTTCTATCTACTTTTTAGATGTTGAATTAAGCAAAAATAATGAATTCTACACAGCAAAAATATTTAGAAAAGATACGTACTCTAACAGTTTCCTTCACTTTACTAGTATGCACCCCCTCTACCAGAAGAAAGCTGTAGTTAAAGGGCAGCTTGTGGGGGCAGCGAGAATGATTACTTTACAAAGTGAATTTGAAGAAGAATGTGACTTGTTATATCAGATGTTTTCAAGGAGAGCGTACTTTCTTGGATAATATTTTTCAAGAAGTGATGGAAAAGAGAAAAAAGGGAGTCTATACCCCACTTCTGAATAGTGAGAATGACAGTGACAGACCTAACGTAACTACGGATTTAAGTGCGCACTTTGATGACACACTTGTTGATATAGTTAGTGATACAGATCAGGGTCCTGTGGTTGAACTTGGTACTGATAAAAACTTTACGATTGCCTTCACCTTTACCTACTGCCCAGAGGCGGTCTGTATAGGTAAAATAGTAAGGAAATATTGGTGTTATTTATCTATGGATAAAAACATATCTAAAGTTTTAAACTTTAATCCTGTAATAACATACCGAAGAGGTATAAACATGAAAAGACTCCTTGAAACAAAGCCCACCAGTACAAAGACTAAGGGGGGAACAAGGAAATGTGGTGCATGTAAATATTGCAAGGATATAGAAACATCAAATGTTTTTACTGTTAGGTCAGTAAGTTATTATGTTAAGGGTTCTTTTACATGTAACTCCAGGGGTATTGTCTATTTAGCACAGTGCATACAATGCCCGTCATTTTATGTGGGCAAGACGGATAGGCGATTGCGGGATAGAATGTATGAACATTTATATGCAATTGCCAAAAACAAGGATGAAAATGCCTTGGCCAGACACTGTGCTAGTAATCATGGCCATTCTTTCACCTTTATGGTCATTGATGGAATTGACAAATATGTTTCAAGTAGAAGTTTTGTTAATGAAAATTACCTGAAATTAGAATTGGAGAAAAAAGAATTAGCCTGGCAACTACGTCTTGCTGCATGTAGAGATCCAGGTATTAACGACTCCTGCTCTATTGCATGTATTTTAAAACTTAAAAATCTCCTTAGGTAGTTTTAAATTTTAAATTTTGACTTGTTGTATTTAATTGAATACAATAATGTATTTATACTAATTTTTATATTCAGTTTGTACATTTGGTTTAAATTTTATAGTTGTTTAGGTATTTATTGCTTACTAAATTAGTATATAAAATATCTTTAGTAAACAGGATAAATTTATAATAGTATTTTAACATAGTTGAAATTATATTTAGTAGATGTTTTTAATAGGTTGTAAGGTAACATTGACTTGTTTTTTGCGTGGTGAATAAAAGCTGAACATTTCGTGGATTTATCAAATCAAGTGTTCTTGAATTATGTGAACTATTTTTACAAGGCTCCATATTTTAAAGCTGACGTAACCAACGTTTTCTGTTTCCAAAGCACATGTTGTTTGGTAAGTTTTTCTGTTTTAGTACCATGACTAAGATAGAAACCATATTTGAATGCTGACAGAAACTATTGCTTATTTGTTTCTGAAAAGAGCCTGTGTGTCTGGTGGGTTTCACCACTGTCATCACCATGTAGACAAAAAATCTACTCAAGTAGGTCTTGCAAAGGAAAAGGATTATTTAAAAACAAATCTCTCTTTAAAATATAATAATAAAAACAGAGTCTAAGGTTACCTTGAGTCAGTCGTCCATCTTCCTGCTTTTTTCATGAAATAAAATAAACATAATTTTGGTCTGCATGCATGAGCATGTAGCTCCCAGATATTATTAGGCAGGGAGATCAGGTTTTGGCAGTGACCAAAACAGATCATTTGAATTGGCTAGTGAACTGTATTTATTTATTTGTTGTTGCTATGATATATACCACAAAATGTTGATTGGAGAGGTATATTACATCAGATCATCAGTTGCCACTCCAGCCACCTTCAGCTATGTGTCTACTCATAAAGGATGTGAAGCTGTCAAACGTTCCTTCATTCATCTTTTTCAAGCATTGTAAATGTAATGTTCAGCTTGTGGCAGGGCAGGATTTGCTTTAGTAGTGCTACAGGAGATGCTTTCTTCCACCTACCATTTTGTGGAGCTGTTAGGGTATTCTACTTGATATTTATTTATTTATTCATTAACAGTTTGATTACAGGGGAAGTCCACTGGGTCAGTTTTCAGTGGAGGCCCGGGGAGAAAAGCTCCAAGATACATAATACAGATAAGGTACAGAAATTACACGGATGTCAGTCTTACATAATATGGAAACAGTTACAAGTAAGTACCTTGGAAATATGCATAATAAGCAGAAAAGCAGTGTGAACTTATTGTTTATACATTTTCTTTAGTGTGCACATGCAGATATTAGGTGAGAAGATGTTTTATATACATACTTTTAAGTAAAATGAGGATACACTATACATGCACAATTTCAGAAAAGAAATTAGTAATGGAAAGCTATATACAGTATTTACAATGTTGAACCATAAGAAATAAGCAGCTAATAGAGAAAGGAGAGCAAAAAAAATGCTTGTGGGAGCATAGCTGAAGAAGAGTTATTGAGGTTATCGATAGTTACTGCTATTGTATTGATAGTTATTGATAGCCAATGGAGAAGGGAGAGCTTAGAAAATGCTCGTGGGAGCATAGCTGAAGAAGAGTTATTGAGGTCTTCGGAACCTGAGGGGGAAAACCCCCAGGAGCATAGCTGAAGGAGAGTTGTTGAGGGCTTAGGAACCAGAGTGGGAACCCCCCCCCCCCAGGGGAATGGACTAAGGAAGATTAGGTTGGATGGTGGCAATTGCATTTCTATTTTGTGATCAGGGGGTTTGGTAAGCTGAGTTTTGAAGTTTTCTAAGTTTGGGATGGTTCTTAGAGAGAGAGGAAGGGAATTCCATTTTTTGCCTAGAGAGACAGCGAGGAGAAGTTGGCCTGCTGTACTTTTGGGTTTGGGGATAGCAGTTGGGTTTTGATGCTTGGATATGAGAGTTCTATTGGGGGTGTAATGGGGGAGGATATTACTTAGCACTGGACACTTAGTTGGGTGATATACAAGTCTGTGTGCAGTGGTGAGTTGGAGGAAGTCTAAGTAGTTTGGGAGTTCAAGCCACTTTAGGGATCTTAGGGTAAGGCAGTGATGGGTAGAAGGTTTAGATTTGGTAGCAAATTTTGAGATTTTATTATAGCAGTTTTCTAGTTTGGAGGAAATAGCGGAGGACAGGTTAGTTAGCAGGGGGACTCCATATAATAAAGAAGGCAGTAGATAAGTAGTGGCTAGAGTATTCCTAGTAGAATAAGAGAGGAAGCGATTGTTCCTATACAGCATACCTAGCTTTTGGTGGGCTTTCTTAATATTTTGTTGAATATGAATATCGAACTTGAGATGTTCGTCAATAGAAATACCAAATAGTTTAGTGGAAGGAACCACTTCTATAGCTCAATTAGTTTGACTTAGCACTTTGAAGGCATTTTTGTTGTAGGAGAATGACTTTGTGGGAGGGAAAAGTAGAATTTTTATTTGTTTGTATTGAGAGAGAGATGGTTTTGGCGCATCCAATTTTCGGTGGTTGAGAAGGCAGTTTGTGTTTTAGACAACAATTCTAAGAGGCAGAGCAGACTAAGGTAGAATCATCTGCATATTGAATAATTTTGGAATCAGGAATGGCAGCATGAAAGTTGTTTATGAAGATATTGAAAACCATGGGCCCTAGGATAAATCCCTATGGTACGCCAGTTGGGGTAGGTAAGAAGGAAGAGGTAGAGTACTTCCATTTGACTGCCTGAGTTCTATCTGATAGGTAACTGGAGAACCAGGATATAGTGTTTGGGGAGAGATGGAGCTTTGAGAGGTGATAAAGAAGGTGTTTGTGTGAAACAGTGTTTAATGCTTTGGACAGATCGAGCAGAACAGTACAGACTAGATGTCCAGAGTCTCAGGTTAGATTGACTGTTTCTAAGAAAGAGAGTAGAGCAGTTACAGTACTATGACCTGGGCGGAAACCATGTTGTGTGGGTGTAAGAAGATTGTTTTGGGCCAGGTAAGGCATAAGTCGAAGGTGAATGTACTTTTCAAGGATTTTAGAGATTGGAGAGAGCAGTATGATAGGGTGGAAGTTAGAGATGCTGGTGTTTTTGCTTCCTTTATGAAGGGGAAGAATATAGGCTGAGCACCAGAGTTTTGGGGACGTAAGATATTTAATAGATCTGTTGATTATAATACTGATTGGGAGAGCTAAGGCATCAGTAGCACATTTTAGGAAGGCAGAGGGAATGTTGTCAGGAGTATTAGAGCATGGTTTAAGTTTGGATAGAAGTCTTTTTATGGAGTTAGTAGAGGCAGGTTTGAAGTCGAACAAAGGGGGGAGTTATTAGTGGGGTTGGATGAGGAAGAGAGAGGGGCTGGAGGGTTAATGTTGGGGAAGGTCCTGGTCAGGTCAGAAATAGTTTCTAAGAAGAATGAGTTAAAATCAGAGGCTAGATCAAGATCCAATTTGCTTGGGTCAGGACAAGGATTATTTTTGGATTCTGGATTATGCAGTGAGTTTATTGATTTCCAGAATTGCTTAGGGTTTTTGTTGTTGTTGGACTGGAGTTTGATGTAGAAGGACTTTTTGTCCTTGGCTATTAGCTGTTTTGCTAGGTTACATTGCTGATTGTATTGGAGCAGGGTATTGGGAAGTTTATCTTTTTGGTAGAGCTTCCAAAGTTTGTCCCTTTGGTGAATAATTTTCTTAGTATCTTTGGCTAGCCAAGGAGCTGTATTAGATTTTACCCTCTTGTGTCTAAGAGGGGCAAGGAAGTTTAGAGTGTCTAGGAAGACAGAGTTGAAGTGTTTTATAGCATTGTCAAGAGGAAGGGAGTTTAGTATTTGCCAGTTCATTTGTTTGAGAATGTTTGAGAATGATGTGGAGTTGAAATTACTGAGGTTACGGGTATAAATATATTGGTGCTGGTGAGGGGAAGAGGTCGTTGAGTGATGAATGTAAGCTGGGAAATGATTGCTGATGGAATCAGGAGTTGTGCCAGAGTTGGTTATTTTATTAGGATCAGAGACTAAGATCCAGTCTAAAGTGGAACCAGGGGGATTTACTTTGTTAGGTCGGGTGACTGAGTGAATTATCTGAGAGAAGTTATAGAGGTTGATGGATAGGGAGGGAGAGGTGCTATTAATTTTGTTCCAGTCAATATTTACATCTCCTAAAATATAAGTTTCATACTTAATTTCAGTAGAGGCCCACAGGAGAATATCCTCAAGGGTAGAGATATTGTTACCAGGAGAGATATAAAGGGCTGTTATGCAGATATTCTTGTGTTTATTCATTTTTAGTAGTCCAGCAGTCCATTTTTGTGTTCTGGAAATGTGGAATTGGAGTTTGGAGGGGGTATTAAGGTGAGGAAGTTGGAGTATACTAAGGCAGAGCCACCCTCTTTATTTGGTCAGTAATTTGTGAGAATATTGAACCCTAGGGGTAGGATTTCAGCATCTGAGATATGGGGTTTGAGCCAAGTTTCAGAGATTGCTAAGATGTCTGGTTGGTTGTGGCATAGCCAAGCTTGAAAGTGATGAGCTTTGTTGTTAAGACTCTGGGCGTTCATGGTAAAGATTTTTAAGGTGTTGTGGGAGGAGGAAGGAGGTAGGGGGTAGGTGTTGCAAGTAGGGGGACTAGAACCAGGGTTGGGGTGGATATCTCCAGCAAGGGATAGATTGTTGAAGGAGGTATCCTTTAGTCATTTGAGTTTAAATAATGTGAGTTTTGGAAAATCCAGGAGTAGTTTAGGAGACAGTATCTTAATTGTAGAGGAAAAGATTTTAAGGTGGAATAGGTGAAGTGGGTTGGGCTGTATAAGTGAGGAAGAGATTGTGTAGAAATGTGAGAAGGATTGTAGGTGAAGGTGGGTTTGTGAGGAGGTTATTTTTGTAGGTAATATTACATAAGCAGTGAAGTAGAATGAGCTGGTGTAGTAGAGAGGAATTAGGAAGACAAGGAGAAAGCAAGGGGTGTAGAGAGAGTGGTGACTTAAGAAATGCATATTGAAAAAAAGGAGAATAGTATAAGAGGATAAGGAGAAAGGAGGATATATGTGAAGCAGTGAATGTATAGGAGGAGAGAGAAGAGGACTTTAATTGTTTATGGAGGGAGGAAGAAGTGAAGAGAGTTTGTGAGAAGGTAGTGATTGGGAGGAAAGGGCAGGGAAAATTCCTATGTTTGGTGGAGAGGAAGGCGAAGAGGAAAGAGCTGCTATTGGGTAATTAGGTAAGAGGGAGGGGTATGTGATGAATAAAGGTAGGACCCCTGGGGTGGGTGGGATATGGGGATAGGGTAGGGGAGCAGAGTGTGCCCACAGGGCGAACGGAGCGGGTAGACACAAAAGAAGGAAGGAGCTCAAGAGGAACAGTCAGTGGAAGAGGTTTATTGAGGTAAGTTTAGTTATGTATAGATAAGTGTGAATACAGTAGTAGAGCAGGTTAGAGAATAGCTAGATGATAATTGTGAAAGTAGGATTTAAAGCTGAGAGTATGTTAAGAGCAGGGCTTAGAATAACCAAGTTGAGATGTATTAATATTATAAGTCAGAGGGCTAAATAAATAAGGTGTAGGACTGACTGAAATAAGGGTGCCACCTAATGGACAATTATGTATTACAATGGAAGTTCTATCTGGGAGAAAGGTTGATCAAGGAATTGGGAAGGGAGAAAATACTCAGGAGAAGGGGCTTGTGCTAGTGAGAAGAGAAAGTAGGCTAGCTACAGGGTAGAGAGGGGCTATGGCTGCTGGCTGTCCTGGCTGTGAAGCGAGCGTTTAATCACCAAAAGTAAAAATGTCAAGCATATTCTTTACTGCTGGTTTAGGGAGTACACATACATGTTTACTTCTTTACTGGAAGGGTGCTAGGATTGCAGTCAAGTGGGAGTTCAGGTTATTTTGAAAGGGGACCATAGCCGGCAGGCAGGTAGACTCTAGGTTTTGGATTTGAAATAGGCAGGATGCAGAGCTGGGAACTTTTGAAAGAGAGGGAGAAAAAAATAAGTAAACTTAGTACAGGAAGTTATATTATGCAGGTATGGCAATAATTTACATTCATTCAGTACTGCTAAAAGCTATAAATGTAGGTTAAAACAAACACTCAATACACTGTAAGAGAGCCCTTGATAAGTCTTTAAACATAAAGCTACTAGGAGAATCTTACTGATATTGTAGTGCCATTTTCAGATAAAGAGGTATTAATGTAGGCAAATTCTACCAACTATATTGGCTTTTTTATATGCAGGCTGACTAGTAGGCGTCTGGGGCACAGTATTTACAGGAGTAATAATATGCACATCCAGCTTACTAGTGCTGAAGCAAAAATGTAAATTTGACCATGTGTGCTATTTCAATACTAATAGGCACACTTACCTTAAGCAGTACACAAAACAAGAACTTCAGGTAGAGTTACTTTCCACATATAGCTTCTTTCATAACTAATAGGGAGGCTGCTGTCATGTGTTGCCCATGTGCAAAACGCTAAATGGAAGCTATGCACTTTCTTAGAGGCTGTTCAATGCTTAGCCATATTAAATAAGTTAGCATTTAGTTCCCCTATAAAATCCTTACAAGCATTCTTTCACAGAAGTAGCTTGGCATAAGTGGGATCAGAAATATTGAAAACTGAACTAGTTCCTATGTGTTATTCTTTTGATTTAAAGTTAAAATAAAGTATGATTAAATGAAGAGGTGGACATAACAGCTCAGCGTTTCTTGCTGTTGAGGTGGAAGCATTCATAAAGCATGGTGCTGTAATGAACAAAGGAAAAGATGTGGTACACCTGGCAGCACAGCGTTCCTCAATGGGGTGAATGCTAGAAAAGTGCGGTGCTTTAGATAGCTCCACAGCCTACTTATCTGGAGTAAAACCTTATTACTTAATATTAGACACAGGTCAATAAGAGGAGTAGTACATGTAGCTGTACAACGTTTCCCGGTAAAGGGCTAGAATGCTAAGAAAGGTGTGGTGCTTAATGGACTCCACAGTCTTCCAATCGGGTGTAAAACCTTTACAAAGTAGTTATAGATGCAGTTTAGACAAAGACCCCCTTGAAATAGCTAAAACATATGGGAGATTAAAAATTATTTGCTGAAGAGCAACTGTAGCACTGGAAGTTTCACCTTTGCGCACTTCATTGCTTCTGTTAGCTCCATATTCCCCCAAAAACATGGATATGGATTCTGCAGCAATGATCTTTATGACATACATACACATATGCATATTACAGACACGTGAGCTGCTCACCACAACAGTAGACATAAGGATAACTGCTGTAGCACAGATCTGTCCCTCCCTAAGCGAGATACTGTGTTCATCTTGGGTCTCACAGTAGCTAATACTAGGCATAATTCTGGTATCCTTTAGTAGCTTAGTTGCATATATACAGGCAATTATTCTTTATTGTTACTTAATGAATGTTTATTCAGAGACATTTTGTAAGGAAGTTTAATAAAAAAAAGTCAGTTGAGTTTATGTATCCATATCTTTATCTATATCTATAGTTTCTCACTGTCTCACTCTCATTACACACACACCTAGCTCTATAATATATATATATATATATATATATTACATATATATATATATATATATATATATATATATGTAATATATATATATATGTAATATATATATAAATATATATATATATATATATATATATATATATATATATATATATATATATATATATATATATTATATATATATATATATATATATATGTAATGTGGAGTGGAAGATGATTCCATATATATATATATATATATATATATATGTATACATACACACACATTCCTGTAAAACATCACTGAATAAACATTAAGTAAAGACAAAGAGTTAAGTGTCAGTATCTGATGCGCTTTTCATTCTTCCTCACTGATATGTTACGGATCCGACCCTCAGATCCAACCCGGCCGCATTCTTTCAGACTTGGATCCTAGTATTGAGCTCCTCCCTGTACCCATAATGCCCTATTGTCAAAGGAAAAATATACTTTAAAAATGATCAAAACACGGTAGGTTCAGGTTAAGGCACTTTAATCTTGCAGCAAGGAGACAAAAACGTGCTAATACAGAGTTTGTCTAACTGGAAACAGGAAATACTTTCATTTTTGTACACTTTCTAATAAGACATTGCCTACCAAGCTGACGTACTGAATCACAAGTCTTGTCATCATCATCTACTAATAATTGCTTTCATAAAATTCTTCTGATTTATCAATTTTTGTGAGAAACTTCCTAAGGAAAACAACGTGGCCTTGGCTACCACCGGTTAGATACATGCAATGTTACCATTCAAGGTACTATGGCTAATTCAAGCACAAAGCAAGCAGTTCATTTCTCTAACAATCCTCTGTCTACGCTATCTCTAAGCTTCTGCAGCTGCACATGTTCTCATACTTCGAACAGAGCTGATTGTTTAAAATCATTACATTTACAGGATATAGCATTGTTCATTCATTCTCTCCTGACCTAGCAGATAAGCACCTGCTTCTCGAGTACATTTCCAAAAGGCAAAAACATGAATATTGCTGTGTTAGCAATTACTAGGTCAGAGGGCATCTTGCAAGTTTCAGAAAGCACACTGCAGTTTCAAAAAGCATCTTTTCAGTCTCATATGAAACTCAATTTATATATAAAATAGTGCATATAAAATAGAATGAAAAACGTGTTAACTTATTTAGCTTCTAATTAGCATCAAGCATACACACATTAATACATATTTTTCTGACATTTCCCCCCTGTTAATACTTTTTAATTCTGTTTTCAAAAAAAATTAAACAGTTTGCTTCTTTTCCTAACCTCTTCCATTCAGGATTTGCAGTTAAGAAAGTCATTCTGTTTAAAACTTTATGAAAGTGTTTCACATTCTAGCAGCTCTTCAAATTCAGTACTTTGATACATAGTCTCAGAAACTGATATATCTATAAACTCTTTGATTAATTTTTTCATGCAGGGGATTCCACAACAAACACAAGCTCCTATCAGGAGTAATCCCACACAAATGGCAATCAAGATGTTCATTAGGATGGAACCCCACCCCCCCAAACAAATTCTGGAAAAAGTCCGTCAGATGGTTTGGACCTGGCTTGGTCATGGCCGACACTTGCTGTATCACCTCAAGGTGGTCATTAATTTCGTGCTGGTGATCTGGTATATACACACAGCATTCTTCTTTGATTAAAGCGCATGTACCACCCCTCGCCGCTAGGGTGAAGTCAAGAGCCATTCGGTTCTGAAGCACTGCAGTTCTCATAGCATTCAGTTCATCAGTTATCAGTTCAAGAGCAGAGAAAGTTGCATTACTCATCACTTCGAGAAGTTTAGACAGTTTTCGCAGCTCCCAAATCGATTTAACTGTGCCATATGCAGGTAATATGCCTGCTCACGATATAACAGCATCACTCAAGTCCATGTGCATCAATTTGGTACTCACAGTACGATGGTCTTTCCAGCCCGCCTCGATCTGTCCCACTGGATTTTCATGCTTTTTAACAGCTTTCTTGGCCACATCTCGGGTATTTCGAATATTTCCCTGAGGCAAGACTGCAGTGTGTCGTATGGCCGGGACCAGGTACCCCAAAAAACAACTGCCGGACCAATTCTCAGGTAACCATTTATATGCTTTTTTACCACACGCAAAATAACAATCCTCTACCTTAGTAGTTTGTTACAAAATTACTGCCCTGCATGAAACATTTTCTATCTATTACAGATAACTGTTTAAAAAGTACAGGATTACTTTGCACTTGGTCAAGAGTCTTATGCATGGATTTAAGAAATGAGTCATAATTTGAACTACAAGTTCCACCCATATTGTTTGCTTTAGTATAACATTTATATTGCACAGCCACATTACACTTGCTCCAACCCACTTGAATTGTGTCATTCTTGTAGAAACATACAATTCCCTTTTGTGTCACAGGCAAATACAGTGCTACCTTATCATATGCTTTAATAGATACTGTGTCATAAACCAGATTTTCCCAGGTCTCATTGACCCCTAGGGGCATAGCAGTCATCAACAACCTCCCATATGCTGTTGGTATGGCTGTGCAGATCCAGCAGTTCGAAACATTAAAAGTCTCAGCATACACACGTGTAATTGCCTGATAAGTGTTAAAGTTCGGGTGCCAGTCTATGTTTGATTCATCACGTTTAATCAGTTCAACTTTTGTGGCAGGAAAAAGGAAAGGCCACAACAAAAAGAACAATGTTATTAGTATAGCTACCAGAATAATCATGCAAGTTTTCTGAGGTTGTTCAGTGTCTCTATTTGCTCCACACCTGGTCATTTTGTTCTTGTTGTACAACAGTAACAAGGTTTTTGTCCAGTTCAAAGTTCTTAACCAGTTTACAGTGTGTCAAATTAATCCAGGATGCTCTCTGCACAATCTTGACTGCAGTGGGTGTCGACAGTAGTACCTGGTACGGCCCTTCCCACTTCGGAGAACTCCAGTTTTTTCTCTTCACTATCTTCACCCAAACCCAGGTGCCTGGGGCTACTGCTGCTTCTAATTTTGTTTGCTCTTTATCTGAAACAGAATTTAACTGCAAATGTTTGTTATTCAAAAATCGCCTCATATACCCTGCAAGTGAACTGTCAGCCTCCTGCTGTGCAGACATGAGAGGTTTCCATTGAGGTGTATAATATGCCCTCCCAAACAAAACTTCAAAAGGAGTTAACCCTTTTGCATTTGGAACAGTTTTCATGCTTAACAGTGCCAGAGGTAAACAGTGCACCCAGTTCTTTTGTGTCTCACTAATCAATTTTCTAAGTTTACTCTTCAACACCCCATTATGCCTCTCTACTAATCCTGCAGATTGGGGGTGGTACGCACAGTGGTTTTTCAATGATATCCCGAAATAGCGACTAAGTTGTATAGTTTGATTTACAATATGTTTGCCATTGTCACTATAAATCTTTTCTGGTATGCCAAATCTAGGAATAATTTCTTTAACAAGGACTTTTGCAACAGTAGCTGCATCTGGATTTTTAGTTGGAAAAGCTTCCACCCATTTGGAAAACATATCTATAATGACAAGGCAGTACTTCTTATTTTCGCATTTGTTCAGTTCTATAAAATCCATACAAATAGTATGAAATGGATACGGTGGTATAGGGAAACTCCCTTGCTTAGGTTTCAATGCCCCTTGTGCATGATGCTTGTTACAGACATGGCATGCTGCACAAATTTTTTTTGTGTAATTAGTAAATCCATACGTCGTAAACACTCGATTCACTAACTGTACCATCCCCCCTGTTGAGACATGGCTCTGCCCATGGTTCAACAAAGCTGCATATCTAAACAAGTTAGATGGTAAGATTGGTTTCTTCTCTTTGGAGATGTACAGTCCCTTTTCAAGGATTGCTCCTCGTTTTATCCACTTTTGTTTTTCTACATTTGTAGTAAGTGTCTGTATTGTTTTTAACATTTCTAAATCTAAAATCTCAGAAGGTTGTAATTCCTCGCTCAAAAGAAAAACTTCTGAAGCTGAAGCTGCTTGTTTTGCAGCTGTATCAGCCCTCGCATTACCTTTTGAAATTTTATCCCGTAGCTTTGTATGAGCTACGCATTTGCAAATAGCTACTTTCTGAGGTAACTGAATAGAGTCTAACAAATCTAAAATAAATTGCGCATGGTTAATTGGTTTACCAGTAGATGTTATCATTCCTCTATTTTTCCACTGCTGCGCAAAAACATGTACAGTAGAAAAAGCATACTGACTGTCAGTAAATATATTCACTTTCTTACCTTTTGCTAAGGTACATGCCCTCGTCAAGGCAATCAATTCTGCTGCTTGTGCAGATAAGTTGTGTGGTAAAGACTTCACTTCTAAAATCTCGGTATCAGAAACTACTGCATACCCCACTGGATTCTGTCCTGTAGGACCCCTCCTGCACGAGCCGTCCACATAGTATGTCACCTCGGCATCATCCAAGGGAACATCTGTAAGGTCTTTTCTAGGTAGTGTCTTTTGCTCAGTCTCTTGCAGGCAGCAGTGTGGTTTGCCATCTGCAGGGGTTGGGAGCAAGGTTGATGGATTCAAAGTTGTGCATCGTTCAATTGTCATATGAGGTTGGCTCAACAGTATAGTCATACAGGAACGATGTCTAGCAGGAGAAAGATATGCTACTTTTTCTTGCAGTAAAATAATCGCGACTGCATGAGGCACTCTCAATGTGAGAGGGTGGAGCAATACTACTGACGCTGAAGCCTGCACTGTCAGTGCAGCTGCGACTACTGCTTGTACACAGTGGGGCAAGGATCGCGCCACTGGGTCTAACTGTGATGAATAATAAGCTATGGGGCGTTGTTTGTCCCCATGCTGTTGTGTTAACACTGATGTCATATAACCTTGCTTACAGTCTACAGTTTGGAAAAATCACTTATGATAGTTTGGTAATCCTAAAACTAAGGAAGAAGCTATCCGTTGTTTCACTTTGCAGAAAGCTGATTCTGCTTCTGGTGTCCACCGTAATGAATCCTATGCTGCCATCAGCTTTTTGAATTTCAAATTAGTCAGTGGAGCAGACTCCAAAGCATAGTTTGGTATCCAACTCTGACAAAAGTTAGTAGTTCCCAGGAAGGACATCATTTCCTTCTTGGTAGTTGGTCTAGGTGCTTGTAATATTGCTGTTTTCCTGTCTTCATCTAATATTCTACCTTCTTTGGATATTACATATCCCAGGTATTTAACCTGTTTTCTCCAAAGTTGCAGTTTGTTCTTGTTTACCTTGTGTCCTTGAGTAGCTAAAAATTGTAATAATGCTATGGTATCCTCTCTGCATTCTTGCTGGGTTGGGGCTGCCAGCAGAATGTCGTCTACATAAAGTAAAATCTGACTACCTTTCGGTGGGATAAATCCCGCCAGGTTACTTGCCATTTCTTGTGCGAATATCGTTGGACTTTCATAATATCCCTGTGGTAGTCTCGTATATGTATACCGTTTCCCCTGAAATGTAAATGCAAACCAATGTTGTCTGTCTGGGTGTATCGGTATTGAGAAAAAAATGCATTGCTAATATCTACCACAGAAAAATACTTCTGTTGAGCTTTCAAATCATTCAATAAGGTGTGTGGATCTGGCACCGTTGGTGCCCTGGGTATAACTGCGTCATTCACAGCTTGTAAATCTTGGACCATACGCCATTCCCCGTTTGCTTTCCTAACAGGAAATAAGGGTGTATTACATGGTGAATCAGGAGATTCTATTAAGACTCCTTCCTTAAGTAAGGCTGCTATTATAGGTTTGATTCCTATTTCTGCATCCTTTCTTAAGGGATACTGTCTTTTTTGAGGTCTAAATGCTGATTTTGGCGTAATAGTAACTAGTCCTGCTGTACGAATAAGTCCTCCATCTGATTTCCCTGTTGACCAGAGAGTCTCTGGTATGTCTCATAAGGCTTTTTCCTCTTCCTCCAGTAAGAGTAATACTCAGCTATCCTCACTTGCCTGTGAGTGCACAGCTGGGTGTGCCTGTGATATCCAATTCAGTTTCTGCTTCTGTACTCCCTGTTCAGAGAGTTCTAACTCTGTCTGTTTTTCCCACCTTGTGACTTTTTCTCCTAGGTCTGCCCACTTCAAATTTCTATCTTTAGTTAAGCTTACATGTGGTAATCGATTAGATTTGTAAAGTGTTAAAAATTCCTGGGGCAATGAACAGCTTACTACACTGTTTCCTTCTGTGTCCCAGTACAAATTTCGTAATACTAACCTATTAGCATGGTTTTTAAACAACTCTTGCTCATATTCTTTGTCAGGTCCTGGTCTGTTACAGTAATATAGAGTACAATGCAACAAATGCTCTTTGTCAGTGTCAAGGGAGGGGGATTTACTGATGGCTACGTTCATCAGTTCTTCGGTTACTGCCCCTGGACCAGTCATAACTAAGTCCTGACTGTACCAACAATATGTTTCACCCTCCGTTCGCACTACAAAAGTATCCATTTGTTGCTGTGCTTCCATACTGTGCAAAAGTTGGAACTACGGCTATGCCAAATATCTGCATTAAGTCTCTGCCCAAGAGATTCACCGGGCATTTTGCAGAAACAACAATTTTGCTTTTTTGGGTCATTCCTGAAATGGTCAGTTATTGCTATGTCGTGGGAGAGTGGCTCCCGATACAGCTGTCCATTAGCTACTTTCACTAGTATGTAGTCTGGTAATTCTGAATCTTCTGGTAGTTTGGAAAGATGTATCAGGGTCCGTGAAGCCCCTGAGTCACACAGAAATTTGACTTCCCTCCCCTCTACCAGAAGCGTAACTTCCGGTTTTGTGTCTGCTAAGTAGAGCTCTAAGCTCAATAATGCTAAGTCTAAAATTTCATTTTCTTCATCATCTATGAATTCATGTACATTCTCTATCCCTTCTGTCACATCCACTACCCTTGCTACCACATTTGCATTTGTCTTTTCCTGTTTATTCTTATCCAGTGATTCCTGACTATCATATAGTCATTCCTCACCCTCCTTCTCTTCCGTGGTTACCTTCTTATTTAGCCTGCAATCCCTTACCAAATGTCCCTTTTTTCTGCATTTAAAACATTCACCCCTTTTCTTTCTCTCTTCAAAGTCTTCTAATCGTTTAGCAGATTGTTTGTTTCCCTGGGTATTTTTCTTACCCTTCTTCCCAGTTTGTACTACAAAGACTTCTGACCTGTCTTCTACTAAAAATACTTGAGTTTCTTTTTCTTTTTACTATTAAAATGCCTTTCGGCATGTCTTGCATATTCAAGTAATGACTGTAATCTACTTGTATGATGATCTACCATGTGCTTTGTAATAAAGCTGCTAATAGGAGCAATACTGCCTTTTAGGAATGCATTCTTTAGCTGTTGCTCATATGGGGAATAATGTGTTTGATTTTCAGGTACCTGCATTCCACAATGGTTATTAAAACATTCTAATAATCTAGCATAATATCTATCAACAGTTTCACCTTCTTGTTGTATGCATTGATTAATGCAAGTCCAATCAGCCCTAGGCTTCCATTTCTCAGAGATTCGGTCCGTCAGACCTTTCACTTTGTTATCCATTTCTGCATTACTATGTGGGAGTGGTCTTAGCTCTGCGTCACGGGGATTCCAGTTGCCACTGATCATGTGCCAGTCTGGACCTACAATTTGTCTAACTACTTTTTCTACTTTTTCTACTTCTTCTCCATTCAAATGGCAACTTAACCTCATGCCCTGTAAGTCTTCTAAGAATTTTCTAAAATTAACTTTCGGATGGGGAATTCCCCCTGTGGCTTTCCGGATATCTTCCGGTGTCCACGGTCTATATACTAGAAGAGTCGGATCCTGTCCTGCCTGTGGATTTGGTACTTCTATGAGTGGACATATCTCTTCCTCACTCATAGCTCGTGAATTTCTATTTATTTCATATAATTCAATATCCCCTCTCAACTTGCGTGCTCGAGACCTGGTCTCGATAGGATCCCTGACAAACGGCTTTGATTTTGCAGGAAAGGCTGGGTATAGCAGAGGTGGATCAGCTTGTCCACTCGCTTCATATTCCGGTAAAGGATGTGGAGGGGGCGGAGGAGGGGCTGTCGCTATTACCAAGTTATTATCTTCTTTGTCTAAGAACATTGCTTTTGACTTTTTAGTCTTTTGTTCCCTGCGATTTGCTTCCTCAAGCCACCTGTGTGCCTGAGGGAATCCTAATTGCTGTTGCTTTTTTAGCTGACCTTTCGCATCTGTTTTAAGTTGTCTGACAAGTTTAATAAGCGAAGATGTATCTAAATTACCATCAAATTGGTATTTATCAACCCATTTCGTATAATACTTAACATTATCGGCACGCTGTAATTGCATATATTTTGCATCTTCGGTTAGGGGTGGGTCTCGGGAACTTTTCATGCACTGATTTCCCATGTTGCCTTAGCTAGCTAGAAATTGTTACGTAACTCTTCTTATCACATGGTACCACGAATTTACACCTTTTCACAGTTTATCTAGAATAACTGTCTACCTATTCTGTTTCCCTGATCTATGACAAGACAGTAATCTTTTTGTCCTTATCTGTGCATGCAAATCTCCCTGACAAAACAATACTGTAACTAGTCCCTGATCTAAAACAGAAAAAAGGTAAATTCCTCTTTACCTGACCCTCCGTGAGTTGATCCACCGGAACATTGACTCGTCCTCCAATCCCAGATCAGAAACAGTGGCTGGCCTCTTTCGAACGACAATTCAGTCGGAGGTCTTTCAAAATAGAAGAGCCGATGTGGCCGCTTCTCCGTACGGGTACATGCCACCGGGCCCAATTCTGACCTAGGCCTAGAGTGAAAGGTACTTTCCGGTCCGAAGGACCAAACTGTCAAAGGAAAAATATACTTTAAAAATGATCAAAACACGGTAGGTTCAGGTTAAGGCACTTTAATCTTGCAGCAAGGAGACAAAAACGTGCTAATACAGAGTTTGTCTAACTGGAAACAGGAAATACTTTCATTTTTTATACACTTTCTAATAAGACATTGCCTACCAAGCTGACGTACTGAATCACAAGTCTTGTCATCATCATCTACTAATAATTGCTTTCATAAAATTCTGCTGATTTATCAATTTTTGTGAGAAACTTCCTAAGGAAAACAACGTGGCCTTGGCTACCACTGGTTAGATACATGCAATGTTACCATTCAAGGTACTATGGCTAATTCAAGCACAAAGCAAGCAGTTCATTTCTCTAACAATCCTTTGTCTACACTATCTCTAAGCTTCTGCAGCTGCACACGTTCTCATACTCCGAACAGAGCTGATTGTTTAAAATCATTACATTTACAGGATATAGCATTGTTCATTCATTCTCTCCTGACCTAGCAGATAAGCACCTGCTTCTCGAGTACATTTCCAAAAGGCAAAAACATGAATATTGCTGTGCTAGCAATTACTAGGTCAGAGGGCATCTTGCAAGTTTCAGAAAGCACACTGCAGTTTCAAAAAGCATCTTTTCGGTCTCATATGAAACTCAATTTATATATAAAATAGTGCATATAAAATAGAATGAAAAACGTGTTAACTTATTTAGTTTCTAATTAGCATCAAGCATACACACATTAATACATATTTTTCTGACACCTATTCTGTCTCTATCTCCTCCATCTCATTTGCTGCCTTGGTGTTAGGATACCAGATTTGGTCTTGGGCTCGTAAGAGTTTATTGTTGAAAGCTTTTCAGAGTTTTCAAAGTTTTTTCCTAGTCAGAACTTATTTTCTGTACCTTTTGCTACCTCTAATCTCTACCCGATAGTTTTAAAAGCCATTAGGTGCCTTTTATTTTGTTTTGAACTGCCAGTCCTCTTACTCATGCTTCAGCTCTCTTTACTTGAAATGTTTCTTCGGGTCTATATCAGATCATCGAAATGGCAGAATTTCGAATGCCGTAACGTCAAACTGCAAAACCTGAACCCTAACAATATCGAAACCTCAAAACAGCGAATTTTTTCCCCAGGGAAAAAAATTGCTGTTCCGAGAAACACACACACACCACAAGCAAACTAAAAAGCAGCAATCTACACACATACATTTAAAAGTTACATCTAACCCTACACTACAGTGCACATACAGTACTATCTATCCACTTACCTTAACCCAGACCCTAACCCTAAGGTCCGTCACTACTGCACACTCACCTCACCCGCGCCCTAACCCTAACTCACTTAACCCGCCTCTAACCTCAAATTCTCACCATCGCACACTCACTTCACTCGCGCCCTAACCCTAACTCACTTAACCCACTCCTAACCCCAAATTATCACTATCGCACACTCACCCAACCCGCACCGTAACCCGAACGTCCGCACAATCACACACTTACCTTATCCCAGCCCGTATCTTTTCACCGCATTGCTAAAAACAGCAAAGCCACAACAACGGCCAACCGAATTCTTTCCCAAGGGAAGAATTCGGTTTTGTGCAGCTTCGTTGTTTTCAGTGTTCGCGATATTGGGTTCGATATTAGATCATTCGAAATTCTGCCATTTTGATGATCTAATATAGACCCGTTTCTTCTACTTAGAGAGTTTTTATAGTGTTTGCTTTTATGGTTTTAAGTCATAGGGTAGCATAGGATAAACAGACTTTTTTATAGTGTGTTTTTTCTAGTTATTGCTATAGTTATAGTAGTCTATATTATAGCGAGGTGTTTTTTTAAAGTTTCTTATAGTAGTATAGTTGAATTAGTTAGTGGTTATCTTAGAGTGTGTGTGTGCCATTTATTCGTAGTTTTTTTTGCTGTGTTTTTTTGAGAGATACTGTTAATAGTGTCAGACAAACCTTCTGACTTCAACTGTTGTTCTTCTTGTGGGCACAAGATTCCACAATCTGATGCCCACAGTAAATGTGTTTATTGTTTAGGGACTGAACACTTACGATTGGCCTGCAACATTTGCTCATCCTTTAATCCTAGAGCTATAGCTGATCAAAGAAACAAACTTATTCTAAAGGGCCTTCTTTCAGCTTCTTTATCTGGCTCCTCTGAAAGTAAGAAGTGCCCTCATAAGACCTTGAGAGCATCTTTGAAGCCACCATCAAAGTCTGCATGGGCTTTGGATCCGACCACTTTGGATCCAAGACCCTCCTCTCTTCCCTCAGATCTGAAGTGGTCTTCAGATCCTACTGGACCAATCACCATTTCCAGTTCTCTTAGGCCATCCATCTTTGGCTCAGATCCCAAGACTTCAGATCTGATAGCGAGAACCGTACACCTGAATACTCCTTGAGACCATTTTCACCAACACTACCTTTAAAGCTGTTGGAAATGCCTAAAAACTTTCCAGGCCTGCATCTGAAGCTTCTTCCATGCCCTCTAAGAGTTTGTCTGATGCAGATATGGACGGGATGATGCAGAGATTCCTCGGGGCTCAGATCCAGATGGGTGTCTTGCCAAATTTATCCCCTCTTCGATCTGTGAGTGTACCTGCCCAATCCATTCACTCTCCTTCTCTGATCTGACCAGTGTTTTCAGATCCCCAGGATGCTAGATACTTGAGGGAGTTGGCGTCACATCCAAGGAAGCTCCCTTCCTCAACTCCAACTATTACCCTGGCCTGCTCTGATTTCATCAGATCAGAGCAGGTCTCAGATCCAAGATGTCAGCATTGGATCTGGGGGGGAAGGTCACAGCAATGACCTTGTTGGAGCCATCCCTTCCTCTTGGATGTTCTTCATCTCACATTGCTGCAGTCCTTACATATGGGTAGTCCGCTGTCCTCGGTCAGCCCGAATACCAAAGTATTAGGCTGACGTCGGTCAAGGCGCTTAAAACTGACATCAGGACGTCAGGGTACAAAAGCGCATGACCGACGTCATTTCCTCAGTCTTTTTGCCGCATGGTCCGATGCAGAAGCAGCGTTGCAAGTGCCGTTCGGCGTTCTGAAATTTTTCGAATTTGGAGTTTCAGACCGAATCCAAGTTGGCTAAGTACCCGTTGGGAATATTTTGTTTTTTCTTGCCTCAGTGTTTTACCGGATGTCAGAAAAAGTGAATAACTGTATTTCTTGTGGGAAACAGATACCGCATAGGGATTATCATTCTTTGTGTATTCCTTGTTTGGGGCCTGAGCACGACGTTGTTGGGTGACGCTTTTGTGCTAGGTTCAATAAACGCACTATTAAGCGAAGGTTAGATTGTGCTAGGCTGGTCTTTGGGAAGCGGTGCAATTATAATATGCCGCCGGATTCTCCGCGCCGCTTCTCAAGAAGCGCAAAGACAAAGCAATTAAACCCAGGCAAGATGAGTCGTCCGTTCCAGACGCCGGTTCTTTAGAGGCTTCAGTGGAACCGGTGGTTCTGACGGAGACTTCTCTGGAGTCTCAGGGGGAGACTTTGATTTTGCAGGAGGTGGTCTCTCAGGAGGCAGGTCAGGCTGAAGGGGCTTCTCAAGTTACTGTACTCCCCTCCCTTCCTAGGGTGGTTAGGCCTTCTCCTTCTGTTTCCAAGGCTTCTCCCAGAGGCAGGCCAGTTTTAGCTTCTGTTGGTGTCACTCCTAGTTCAGCAGGGTCTGTGCCTAAGAAGCACATGCTTAAAATGGCAGAAGATTTGATTACTCTGATTAGAGGTTCTTTGCCCCCTCCTGATAAGAGGCCTAGGGTGGAGCCAGAGTTGGGAAGTTTGGAGCAGGCTTCGGATGTTTCAGAGTCTTCAGCTGAGGACTTGCAGGAGTACTCTCCTTATTCTGATTCTGATGCAGATGATTCCACTCCTTCTGCTTCTCCTCCAGAGGATTTTTCTTTTTCAGAGACACTTCATTCTATGAGGGAACATTTTAAGTGGGAAGGTTAAGACTTCTCTGATTCTCGGAAAAGGCTTAGGGAATTTTTGCTGTTACCCCAGCATAGGCCCTTGGCTATACCCCCTGTTCTGGATGTTGTGGAAGATGTGTTTGCAGAGGCTTCACTTAATCCTGATTCTCTGCCTCCTGCTCCTGTTAAACCGGATAGGTATTACAGGGTGCCTGAGGCTCATAAATATCTTTATAAGAGTCCTAGGGCGGACCCAGAAACTATTAGTCAGGGACCTAAGGGTGTCAAGGCCTCTGTTGTAAAAAATCCGGTTCCTCTAGATAAAGAAGCCAGAGCTTTGGATAGATGGGGAAAGAAGGTCTATACATCTTCTACCTTAGCTATGAGGACTTTGAATTGCCAGTTTCATATGTTGAAATATCAAAACTTTCTTCTTTCTCAATTGAAGTCTAAGGTGGATGCTCTGGCAGAAGGCATTGAGTGTAAAGAATTACAAGATTTGGTGCATGTCTCTGAACAGGTGGGTAAGCATTCATTACAGTGTGGTTTTGATGCTGTGCAGGCCTCGTCTAGGGTGGCTGCCACTGGCTCAGTTCTTCGCAGGCACGCCTGGCTGAAGGATCAGAATTTATCTGACCATGTTAAGACAAGGATTTTGGATGCTCCTTTGCAGTCTGATGTGTTGTTTGGTTCACCTGTGGAGTCAGTCTTGAAGAAAATGGAAGACAAGGCTAAGTCTATGCAGGCTGTTAAAGATTTTTGCAAGTTCAGCCTTCAAGTTTAGTAGGAATTGGCCTGCTAAGGGGTGGACGTATCCTTCTTATGATTCTCAGTCTAGGGGTAGATCTAGACGTGGTAGGGGCAGAGCTCAGAGTTCTTTCAGGCCTAGAACAGGAGTTCACCTGCACAATCTTTGGGTGAGGGCAGGGGCCAGTCCTTTCGTAAACAGGCCCAATGACCTACTTTTTCAGCTGCCAGATCCTTCTTGCCTGGCAGCACCTTTGGGAGGAAGGTTAGCACTCTTCAAGGAAAATTGGATGTTGATTACCCAAGACAAATGGGTATTGGATATCATACACCAGGGTTACAAGTTTTATTTCCATACCTTGCCTCCTTTCAAAGGCATGCCGGACGTTCCTCCTCAGCAAAGATTAGAGGCTCACAAACAAATTTCTCTACTACTTCAAATAGGGGCCATACAAACCGGCCCTCTCCCAGAAGTGGGCCTAGGATTTTATTCTCGCCTGTTTCTAGTACCAAAGAAAGGAAACACGTGGAGACCAATTTTGGATTTATCTATCCTCAACACATATCTGGACATTCCCAAGTTCAAAATGTTGACGTTACAACAGCTTTTACCTCTGCTGGGCAAAGATCACTGGATGGTGACTCTGGATCTCAAGGAAGCTTACCTTCATGTTCCTATCAGGCCCAGTTGCAGGAAGTATCTGCTTCGGGCTGGGACTTCACATTATCAGTTCTCTGCATTGCCCTTTGGCTTATCTACTGCCCAGAGTGTTCACGAAGGTTCTGGCTCCAGTGGTAGCTTTCTTCAGGCTAAGAGGAATACAAATCTATCCTTATTTGGATGATTGCCTGATTCTGGCCCAAGAAAAGGACGAACTTCTTCATCATTTACAGTATGTGATGGCAGTGTTAAGATGCCTGGGGTATTCTGTGAACGAAATAAAGTCCAGTCTAGTACCCTCTCAGGACATGTGCTTTCTGGGTGTGAGACTGAATACAGCATCCCAGATGGCCTTTTTGACCCCGGACAAACAAAAGAATCTTTCTCTTTACTTCCACCAATTGTCTCGTCAGTCCAGGCTGACTGCAAGGACAGTCCTTCAAGCCTTGGGGTTCATGGCATCTTGTATTCTGGTACTTCCCAATTCCAAACTGCATATGAGGAAGCTACAGTGGTATCTCAAGAATGTATGGACACAGCACTGCCAAGATTTGGACACTGTCATTCAGATAATACCTTGCATTCAAAAGGAATTTTTGTGGTGGGCTCAGGAATGTCACCTAAACAAGGGACTCTCTGTGACCCGGCCAGAGGCGAGTCAGATTTTAACGACAGATGCCTCAGACAAAGCTTGGGGAGCTCATCTAAATGGAAAATGGGTACAAGACACGTGGCCTGCCAGACTTCAACATCTACATATCATCTTGAAGGAGATGTTAGCAGTCCAATTTGCATTGATAGCTTTCAAGGATTTACTTCTTCCAGGGCAGGTGTTGATTCAAACAGACAACACAACTGTCATGTGGTACATCAACAAGCAAGGGGAACGATTCTTATCCTCTATGCAGACAAGCAATGATTTTGTGGGAGACTGCTCTCAGTTTACAGCTAAATCTTCAGGCAAGGTTTCTGCCAGGAGCACAGAACTCCTTAGCAGATGTGTTGAGCAGACAAATTATGGATCCCCACGAGTGGAAATTGGATCCTCATGTATTTCAGAGATTGACAGTGTTATGGGGAACTCCAGACATAGATCTGTTCGCTTCTCCACTAAATTACCAGCTGCCAAAGTTTTGCACAAAAAGGTTTCATCCCACAGCTTGGAAAGTGGATGCTCTCTCATTCAATTGGAGCAATCTTCACGTGTATGCCTTTCCACCTCTGCCTCTCCTCCCAAAGGTACTGCTGAAGGTCAGACAGGACAAGCCAAACATGATTTTAATAGCTCCAGATTGGCCTCGACAGCACTGGTACCCATTACTGAGAAGTCTGGTACAGGAGCCTCCATGGCCTTTGCCTTCGATTCCTCAACTGCTGTCTGAGGAGAACAGTCATTTACTCAATGTCAAACTTCATTCTCTACATCTGACAGCCTGGCATATTCTGTTTTAAACCCTGGAGGGTCTCAGCTTCCACAACAAGTTTTGAATGTTATTTTGGAGGCCAGAAGGCCTAGTACAAGGAAAGTTTACGCAGATAAATGGAGGAGATTTTTATTTTGGAGTACAGCAAAGGACTTTGATGTTTCTAAACCTAATTTAAGTGTTGCGCTTCAATACCTTACTGAGTTATTGGACAAAGGTTTGTCCTTCTCCTCTATAAAGGTTCATGCTGCAGCAATTTCTGCTTACTATGACTGTGACCCACCATTATTTTCTCAGCCTTTGTTTAAGCAATTCCTTAGAGGGGCAAAGAATATAAGGCCCCCACGTAGAGCTCCTACTCCTGCTTGGGATCTCAATTTTGTGTTGGAGAAACTCACTCTACAACCTTTTGAGCCTGCAGCATCGGCAGAGTTGAAATATTTATCATGGAAGACTGCTTTTTTGTTGGCCATTACCTCTGCGAGAAGGGTTTCTGAATTACAGGCCCTTATGGCAGTTGAGCCTTTCTTAATTTTCCACAAGGATAGGGTGTCTTTGCGTAATAACCCTTCTTTTATGCCTAAAGTGGTTTCTAGTGTGGCTTTAAACCAAACTATTCATTTGCCTACTTTTTATGCAAACCCCCAAAATAAAGGGGAAAGGATTTTGCACACTTTGGATATACACAGACAGTTGCGATATTATTTGAGCAGAACTAAAGGGTTCAGGCAGTCTCAGCAGTTGTTTGTTTCTTTTGCTTTGGGTTCTCAGGGCAAACCTGTTTCAAAACAAACTATTTCTAAGTGGATTGGTTTTTGTATTGCTTTCTGTTATTCCCATCATGGTAAGGAGATTCCAGCTGGGATTAGGTCTCATTCCACTAGGGCTACTGCCACTTCTACAGCCTTTTTAAGGGGGGTGGCTACTAAAGATATTTTGGAAGCAGCTACTTGGAGTTCAGTGCATACTTTCTCTAAGCATTACCACCTTCCACTTTACTCTAAATCTAGGGCTGGATTTGCCACTGCAATTTTACAGGGCATTTTGGCAGCTCCTAATGCTTTATAGTTTTGCCATCCTCCCTTACCTCTGCTTTGGGATTCTACCCATATGTAAGGACTGCAGCAATGTGAGATGAAGAACATAGTACAGTTTTGTACCTACCATAAATGTAGATGTTCAAGATCCACATTGCTGCAGTCCATACCTCCCTCCTTCCCCTCTGTTGTTGAAGGTGGTGGTGTGGTTTGTGTTGTACATATTGTAAATATGGTTATTGCACGGGTGGTTGGTTAGTTTTTGCTGTTTTTTTGGCTTTGGCCTTTCTTGTTAGGGCCTTCTGACATCTGGGGCAAGAAAAGACTGAGGAAATGACGTCGGTCATGCGCTTTTGTACCCTGACGTCCTGATGTCAGTTTTAAGCGCCTTGACCGACGTCAGCCTAATACTTTGGTATTCGGGCCGACCGAGGACAGCGGACTACCCATATGTAAGGACTGCAGCAATGTGGATCTTCGAACATCTACATTTATGGTAGGTACAAAACTGTACTTTCTTTGGCCTCCAACAGCTCAGGTCCAATTTTGGCTGGAGACTATGGATCCGGTGTTGCCCCTGTCTTCTCTTTCTCAGTTGCTTCATCTCCAAGAGAGAGGTGGAGGGAGTCTCCCCAGGACCATTTTCATTCCAGATTGCTGAAAGTGCTTTCTCTTTGTTTAGAGACCTGACCCCTGACATCTTGGAATCTTCTCTTCGTACTTCATTGGGTCAGAGTTCTGATCCCATGATTCCTCCAGGGTCTGCCCTCTCCATGAAGCCTCCAGGACCCCCCTCCTGAGGAAGCCCCCATTTCTTCCATTACCTTTCCTGAACACCTCACAGAGAAGGTTCCTCAAAAGGAAATGTGCAGGAGGAGGCACACTGACTCCCTTATGGAGTCCCTCACCGATGACACTGACTTTCATGAGGGATAAGGATGCCCACGATCACCCCCAGATGATATCTCCTTTGGAGACATCATAGAGCTCCTAAAACAGAAGGGTGTCTGGTCTTACCAACTTCCTTCTTTTAAAGAGTCTGTATTTTTGAAGCTTTTGAGATGGGCCTGTCTACATCTTGGGTAACCTCCCCAGTGGATGAACTCATTCATTTAGTTTTGTGGTGGGTTTGGAAGGAGCCAGACACTGTTAAATTGATCCCCAAGTGCTTGGAAAAAGTTTCAGTTCCCCCAAAGACAGACTGCATTGGAGCAAAGGTGTCCCTGTTGATGCCATGGTTGTGGTAGTCACCACCAAGAATAAACTAGCCTGACAGAGTTCCACTGTCCAACCGCTGAATGGGAAGTCCAGAGTGACGGACAGGTTTGGCAAGTGCATTTACACCTTGGCTACCTTTGCACTGAGATTGTTAAATTACTTGGCACACTTAACCTGCTTGCAGAGAGACTTGGCCTAGGAACTTTCTAACTCTGTCTCAGAGACCATGTCAGATGAGGACTTCAAGAAGGTGTCTCCTCAGCTGGCTACTCTTGCTTCTGTTGCTGAGGCTTATTTCACATACTGTGGAAGGAACCTTATGGGCAGCCAGCTTAGGTATTGATGTCAGAAGACATGCCTGGATGAGGCTTTGTGACTTTGTGGAACCTTTCAAGGTATCATTTACCAATGCCCCTTTTGATGGCTCCTCCTTGTTTTTGCCATCCATCAAATACACTCTTACCTGTTGTGAGCAGGAGGGAAAGACCCTGTCAGCCATGGGAATAAGATTTTCTACCCCTCAGAGTATGTTTTTCAGAAATCAGCAAGGTGGTAAGAAGACATGGTTCCAAAAATCTCAGGGATCTTTTCAGGATCAGTGCAGGGATTCTTCCTTCAGAAACAGATGAGGAAGTTTCAGTGGTAGTCACCATCTCAGAGACAGTGGAGGCCTGCAGAACTAGGGCTGCAGAGAACATTTCTTTGACATTCCTATCAGTGCTCCTGAAATGGTGCCAGACTGTCCATCTCTGAAGGCAGTCAGGGTTATTTTTCAATGCACCTGGATGCCTGGACCAAACTAACAAACAATGCCTGGGTGCTAAGCATAATATCCAGGGTTATTACATTCCCTTTTCCCTTTCACCTCCAGTAATAAGAAGGAACCTCCCTGACATTTCACCTAGTCATAGGGACTATGCAGCATTAGAAATTCAAAAACTACTGCAAAAAAGAGTCACCCAAGAGGTCCCAACTGAACAGAGAAGATTCAGAACGTACTCCTGCTTCTTTTTAGTCCTAAAGAAAACTGGGGACCGCAGACCCATCCTGGATCTAAGCAGTCTGAATCAGAATGTAAAGAAGCCAAAGTTCTGGATGGATATATTGCAGTCCTTCCTACCTCTGTCTCGCAAGGACGATTGGATGTGCTCTATAGACCTTCAGGTTGCACACTATCGCATCAAAATAGACAGGTGCTCCAGGAGTCATCTGCACTTCCAGCTCGGTCCCAGTATTTACCATTTCAGAGCTCTGCCATTTGTACTTACCACAGCCTCCAGTGTCTTTACCAAATGCAAGGCATTAGTAGCAGCTCAGCTGAGGCTCAAAGTGTCGCTCGTCTTGTGTATTCAAAAAAAGACAATGAGGCTTGGGTGTTCGTTAAAGTTGTTTATTAGACACAAAAACATCAGGATGGATGACTGGAACATAAAACCTAAATGACCTAACTGACTGACTGCTACACACACACACACACACACACACACACACACACACACACACACACACACACACACACACACACACACACACACACGCTTTCACTCCAGCTGCTCACTCAAAATGGCACTCTTGCTTGCACGTGCTCAGTACTTATATGCACATGCCCATAGACTGGAATGGTACAACACACACTCTGATCTGCATTCTTCCTCTTTGACTATTCTGTCGTGTAAATAAAAATGACAATTAGATGAGCATGCAAATTATACAGACATATACAAATAATAACTATCATGTCCAGGTTGCCGTGTATCTGGGATTAGGTCTTGAGATATGACCTGATCTCGTAATATAATAATCAGAACTGGGTTTAGCAACAGGGACAGTCACTGGGGAATATTCTGCTTCAGGAGTTTCAGGGATACTTTCAAGAACAGGAACAGATGATGAAATGTTCTCTGGAATAAGAATATTGGACAAATAACTCTGAGAATTAGAGTCTCCATTACAGGCAAGATGCTGTAACACTGGCTTGGACACTGGTAGTAAATGTTTCCAATTCCACCTGAATTTCATCCCTTGCGACTCAATGATGTACAATGTCAGTTCCTCACACAAATGTTTCACGAGTCCTAGTCGGTCAAATCCTTTTGCTGTCTGCATCCTCACTCTATCTCCTTCTTTTAATGGATTCAGAGGCTTGCTGGTTTTGTCATAGTAGGACATTTGGAACAAATGCTTCTTTAGAAGTCGAGCTTTTACTGCTTTGTTGTTTTTAGCACTTGGAATCAACAAATTCTTACTGATTGGTAGTGTGGTTCTGGTTTGTCTCAATATAAGTCTCTGAGCAGGTGAACCAAGTAAATTATCATGAGGAATGTCTCTGAGAATAATTAGATTAAGCAAAACATCAATATTATCTCATTTGGGTTTCTCCAATAGCTGTTTCACACTTTGAACTGCACATTCAGTAAAGCCATTAGATTGTGGATGTTCAGGATTACTAGTAACATGAACAAAGTCCCACATCTCAGACAATTTTTTTGAACTGCTGACTTGTAAACTGTGCACCAGTGTCAGAAATGACTGTGTGGACTACCATGGGCAGAAAAATGCCTCTTCAATTTTGTAATGACAGTACTAGAAGTTATTTTAGGAAGTAGGTCAATCTCAAACCAATATGACTAAGAGTCTACTAATACCAAGTAATGTTGACCATTCCCCTTCGAAAATATTTGTAGCTACTGTCGACCAAGGTAGTTCAGGAATCTGGGTTAGCTGAAGTGGTTCTTTTTGTTGCTGTGGTTTAGTACTATTAAAAACAGAACAAGCTGAAATTTCCTTCTCAATGTCTTTCGACACAGAAGGCCAAAATACTAGTCCTAACATCCTTCTTTTGGTAGAATCAGTTCCTCTGTGGCCACAATTCAAGATTTTAATATACTCTTGCTGCAAGGATTTTGGAACAATCACTTTTAGACCTTTCATGATGATACTATCTTCTATCAAAATCTTGTCTCTATAAAGAAAATACTGTTGCACATCTACTGGTAAAGAAGATTGCTTTGACTGCCATCCTCAGCTGATAAAGTGGTTGAGCTTCTGGAGAATTGGATCTGAAGCTGTGTGAGTTCTAAGCTTATCAAGATGTGTAGAAGAAAACATTTTCACTTTCATGACTTCAAAATCAGGTTTCTTATTTTCATGCTGTTCAGTGTTTTTTTTCTGGGGAATCTGGATAAAGTATCAGTAAGATAAAGAAGATTGCCTTTTGTGTAAACCAAGTGGAAATTGTACTTTTGCAATTTTAACATCATGCATTGCAATCTCACAGGAGTTGTGTGCATTGATTTTTTCAAAATAATGACCAAAGGCTGTTGTTCAGTCTCGATTTGAATAGGGTGGCCATAAATATAATCATGGAACGTCAAACATGAAAAGACAATTGCCAAAAGGTCTTTCTCTGTTTGAGCATACTACATCTCGGTTTGAGTTAGAGTTCTGGATGTATAGGCTACTGGTTTGCCCTCTTGAAGAATGACTGCACCAAGACCAAACTTTGAAGCATCACAGGAAAGGTTTGTGAACATCATAATATCTTAAAGTGGATGGACTGGCAATTTTCTGTTTCAGGACATCAACTGCTCTTTGGTGTTGTTCTAATCAAGACCAGGTTACAACTTTGCATGTCAGCTCTCTTAGCAGTGCTGAAAGTTCCTTCAGATCTAGAGTGAAGTTTCCCAAATAATTGACCATTACAAGAAACTTTTGTAAGGCTGTGATATTGTCTGGAGATGGCATCTCAAGAATTGCAGTTTGCTTGGAAGGATTTGGTCATAAGCCTGAACTGGTAAATACATGACCCACATAAGTAACTTCTTGCAGCCTGAATTTACATTTCTGAGGATTCAGTTTAAGATTCACATCATGGGCACATTCCAGAACTTTCCTGAGGTTTATATCATGCTCAACTTCTCCATTGCCTTCTATAAGAGTATCATCCACTATTATAGCACAGGGATAGCCAAAAAAAATTATTCTATCGCACATTGGAAGACTTCACTGGCAGAATTTATTTGAAACAGCATTCTCAAAAATCTGTAGCTTCTAAATGGTGTGTAGTGAAAGTGGTTAGCAAGGAAGATTTTCGAGCAAGCAAAATCTGACAAAATGAGCTTTTTGCATCTAAGAAAGAAGAAAAAACAGTGGCATTTGGCATAATGGCAGCAACTTCTTCAACTGTGCACATTGGATGATGAGGTCTTTTTAGTGCTTTGTTCAAATCTCTTGGATCAATACTTATTCTAATATCATCTGAGCTTTTCTTATGAGCCACCACCGTGGAGGATTCCCATTTAATTGGTTCTTCTACTGGACAAATTACTCCTAGGTGCACCATTCTGTCTAGCTCAGCTTTGACTTTGCCTTGCAAGGCTACTAGAACATTCCATGCTGGTCTAATGACTGGGCTTACCTCGTGGTCTAACTTCATGCAGTACACAACTGGGAATTTGCCTAACTTGTCTGCAAAAATATCAGCATAGTCAAAAAAGATAGTTTGTGCAAAATTTATGTTATTACACCTGCTTATATGGTAGACTTCTTTATTAAATGAAAGCAGTCCCATTCTCAAACTGTCTTTGAGGCGTAATAATGACTGCATGTGTCTCTCGATTACGTAAAATTGCAAGTCATAGCTGTTTCCAGTAGAATAACATGAAAGCACTACTGAGTCTTTGGTTTGAATTTCTTCACCACCATAAACAATAAGCTTTGTCCACTTTGCCAAATCAAGTTTCTCATCAGCTTTTACTCTAGCAAACATATCTGCTGACATAACGTTGCCCTTTGAATCAATATCAACGTTGAGCTCTATAGGTCTCCCATTGATCCGAAGACTACAAAATACTTCACTCTTTTTTTCCACAAATCTACTGCATTGACTCTTTCACCTAGCACAGACACACCATCAACATCAAAAGTAGGGTTGCAGCTTTCTAACTGATCAACTTGCCTCTTTGAATGCTCTTTTTTAATAAAAAAATGTGCCCCTTTAGATTTACAGACACTATTGAAATGATTCCACTTTTTACATGTGTGGTAATGCTGACCAAAAACTAAGCACTTCTCTTGCTTGGGCTAATGGCTACCTCCACAATTACGACAGTTGATTATGAGACTTGTCACAGATTTTGGTGAATCACCCCCTCTGCTTTACTGAGTGTGCCCTGGGTTTTACTGTAGCTACTCAGGGTTTTGCTGAAGTGACCACACCCTTAGGCCTGTATCTTTTAACCTCATGCTGTATACTATCAACATTAGCATTGGAAGGCACCCATGCTTTTCGCATTTGTAAGCATATTCGTGTGCTTTTCTGTGAGCTCAGATATCTGACAAATCACTATGGCTTTACTTAATATTAAATCACTGTCTCTAAGCAAAATCCTTTTCACTGCATCATCTTTAATATCACACACAAGCCTGTCTTTTATCAACTCACCTCTCAGATCACCAAATCTGCATGTTTTAACCTTATTTCTCAAGTCAATTATATATGTTGCAAAAGTTTCACCAGGCTTTTGATCTCTTGTGTAAAATATGTGCCTTTCCAGTGTAATATTAATTTGGGGGTTGCACATTTCTGTAAATTTACGTTTTAAGCAACTGGGACCTTCCCACATTTCAGCCGGTACCACAATGTGGCGGTTTCCCCCTCCCCTGCAAACACAGCAGGTGCATATACAAATGAATGCTACTTTTCAATGGCTTCTGAACCAGCTAGATTAAGCAGAATAAATACTTTTGTATGTGTGTCTTTGTCAGAAAAGGCAGCCTGCATGAAAATATCCTACTCTTGCTCAAACACTCTCCAATTTTCTGCAACATTATCAAACACAAGTGGACCAAGTTTGCAAAATCCTTCTGCCATGCCAACAAATTGTTTTTAGACACAGTACATACTTGGCCCTTGTAATTATGTCAAACATGCACACCAGGTACTTGAAAAATATTCAAATGTACAACAGTCTCATCGAAATAACTGTATTCTGTGAAATAACTGTACTGTAATACTGCACACACACTGCCCAACACTTTACACACTTCAGATACTTCATATAGCTTTAGTTAATATGAAAAAGAAGTACATAGTAAAAAAAAATGGTTGTTTTCCTTTTTATACATTTTACATGATTTGGAAGTTATTTTAAGCATTTTTGTAAGCATTTAGAGTACTTTTATTAATATGTCGCAGTTTTGAATTTAGAAATTCATTTTGAATTTTTTGAATGCTTTGTTTTATCTTTGTTGAGGAAAAAACATTTAAACGAGTTTTAGTACCTGGAATTATCTTTCTGACCTGTTTGCGAGTAGTTTGAGCTTTGGATGATCCACTTGTGTATATTCTTCCAATTGTAACTGCATGCCTCATGATTTTGAAGAAGTTTTACTTCGGATCCCATTCTGACACCATGTCGCTTGTCTTGTCTATTCAAATAAGACAATGAGGCTTGAGTGTTTGTTCAGGTTGTTTATTATACACAAACACATCAGGATGGATGACTGGAACATAACACCTAAACGACTTAACTAACTGACTGACTCCTACACACATACATGCTTTCACTCTGGCTGCTCACTCAAAATGGCACTCTTGCTTGTATGTGCTCAGTACTTATATACATATGCCCATAGACTGGAATGGCTCTTAAAGGTACAACACACATTCTGATCTACACAAAGGATTCCAGGTGTTTCCATATCTAGATGGCTGGCTTCTTACTGCCCTAACCAGGCATTAATTTCTTCCAAGTCAGGGATTACCTGTTCCAGATATCCACCTCCCTAGGTATTATGATAAACCTTTCCAAATCAAACCTGTCTTCTATTCAGAATTTGGAATTCATAGGTGCTCTTCTGAATAATACAAATCAATAGCATTATTACCCACAAGTCACATCATGGTTGTGTTTGGATGTGGAAAGTTTATACACCAACATAAAACATAGTGATGGTATACAAGCATTATTTTATTTTTTAGGGGATTCTCCCTTAGCTCATTTTTTAATAGAATTGGTCAATTTTTGTCTTAAAAATAATAATTTTTTGTTTAATGGCAACATTTTCCATCAGTTGCAGGGCACGGCTATGAGGGCAGCTTTTGTCCCCATGTATTCCAATATTGTAACGGCCAAATTTGAAATAGATTATATGTACACACATTTTTTTTTTTATAAATCACAGGTAGTCCAATATTTCAGATTTATTGATGATCTGATTTTTTGGTGTGATGGTGACAGGCAAGAAGCTCAGTCTTTTATAGAAGATTTACAAATAAATAATTTTGGTTTCAAGTTTGATGGCATCCAAATGGGACAACAAGTTGCTTTTTTAGACATTGACTTAAAGGGTTGCTGTACAACTATTCATAGAAAATCTGACCAAAATAATTTATTTCTCTATGGTAATAGTTGCCATCCACAACATCTTATGCCAATATTGCCATATAATGAATTTCTGAGAATTAATAGGTTATTTAGTTTGGATACCGCTTTTGAAAAGGAAATATTAAAAGTAGAAAATATGTTTATTAAGAGAGGTTATGATATCAATATGGTGAAACAGTCAAAATTTATAGTGTTAAAAAATCGGTATAGGCCTACTGTTACTAATAGTATAAATGATAGTATAAGTCAAGGTGGTTTAGTTAAAAACAATAAAGGGGGAAGACAATATGGGTCTATATTATATCATTGAATGCTTAAAAAAGCGAACGATGAATAATCGACCCCATGTAAGCGAAAGCTTACAATCTTAAAAGCTCAGAACAGCGATTTATTTCCAAGGGAAAAAAAAACGCTGTTCCAAAAAAAAAAATTAAAAAAAAATAAAAAAAATTGAAAGAATACATAAAGTGCGGGGCTTCGCCCCCCACACACCCCTACTTAAATATACCAACTCCGAGATTGCATTACAGTGCCGAAAATGGCAAAGTAACGAAAGTGGCCAAGCAAATTCTTTCCCTGGGAAAGAATTTGCTTAAAAACCGCTTCGCTATTTTGCCTTTTTGTTGTTTTAAGTTCGACCAAGACTCATTCGATAAAATGCATCTTCGGTCATCTAATAGGAACTGAAAATATTACAATAGAAATGAAGGTAATAAAAATGATGGTAAAAAAGTATATTTTGTGACTACCTTTAATATTTTATCAGAACATGTAGTTAGGGAAGTACGATAGCATTGGCCCATGTTAACTAGGGATAAAGATTTGAGGCATTTGTTACAAAATCATGTTAATGTCTCATACAAAATAAGTAGAAACGTAGCTGATATGGTTGTACATAGCCATTTTGTACCACCAGATGTCTCTATAGATACAAACATTGTAAGTATTTTAGGCACATTGACTTGTAATAAGTGTTCCATCTGTAAACAGGTAGTGATTTTTTTTCCTAAGATTAATAATGTTAAGTTTTATTCTAAGGGATGTTGTACATGTAATACAGAAGGAGTGATTTATGCTTTAAAATGCACTTGTAATTTATATTACATTGGAGAGACAGGTCGAGCCTTTAAAACTCGATTTCAGGAACATATCAGAGACATCAAAAATAAGAAGTCAGATAGTCATTTAGGAAGTCACTTTGCACTTTTTTATAATGCGAAGACTGATGATTTGAAAGGATGTATTTTAGAATAAGTTGAGTTGCTTTTAGGGAAATGTATAAATATTAAGGACAAATTATCGAGAAAATAAACTTTTTTTATTTTAAAATATAACACCTTGGAACCATTTGGGTTAAATAAAGAATGTAATTGGAAGTATATGGTTTGATTATATTATTGAATAATTGGTTAATTGATTAAGATTTTATTGTATTTAAGAAAGGATGAGTGTTTTGATTTTTTACTCTTTGAAGCCTTTAAGCCGAAGTGCTAAGTGTTTAATAAATTTATACAGGTCTTTTGAGGTATGTGGCTTTGTTGTTGTTTCTTTTATATTCTGCTTTTAATGTGGTGATTTTTAGACCATTCTTACCTCCTCATCCCTTAGCCACAGTGACCACGGACGCTTCCCAGCTGGGGTAGGGTGGCATTTCAAGGGGAAGATGGTGTAATGCACATGGACTTACATGGAGACCAGATTGCATATCAGTGTCCTGGAGATGAGAGCAGTCCTTCTAACTTTGCAAGCGTTTCAGGATGTTCTCCCTTTAGGGACTATTGCGATACAGACTGATACCATTTCAGTAGTCTGGAATTTCAATAAATAAGGAGGAACCCATTCATATCCACTGTGCTGAGAGGCCATGAGGGTCTGGGAATGGGTGATATCTTCAGACCACTTTCTAGTTGCAACACACATACCAGGGAAATCCAACATTCTTGCAGGCAAACTCAGCAGGTCTATTCTTAACCCCCATGAGTAGTCCCTCAACCAATTAGTGGTGAATCTAATTTTCTGCCATTGGGACCAACCTTGCGGCGACCTCTTTGCTTCTCCCCAAAACAGCAAGTGCAGAAAGTATTTCACTATGATGCCCCCTCCTGGGGAGTCAGAAGGATGATCTAGTTCTCAATTGGCCCCCCCGGTCTTCTCTATGCTTATCCTCCACTTTCTTTGATCCCAAAATTCCTGCAGAAAACCAGCAGGCTGAAGATCTCAGTCATCCTCATTGCCCCCTACTGGCTTTGTCAGATTTAGTTCCCCTTTGTCTGGTCTCACCTGAAATATCCTGCTTGGATTTTGGAGCCTACCCAGGACCTCCCATCTCACCCATCAGAGAGTCAGCACACCAATCTCCACACCTTCAAGCTAACCGCATTGTTTCTCCAATTACAATAATTGTACGATGGACCAGGCTTGCTTCCCCTGTGCGTGACATAGTTTTGACATCTTAAAAACTTTCTACTAAGAAAACCTACATAAACAAATGGAAGAGGTTTTCCATATGGGGTTCCAAGGAAAAAAAATATTCTTTTTCAGTTCCTACTTCAGCCATAAGCCTCTTCATTACTGGTTTTAAAGAAGGAGCAAGTTTTTCTACCATAAAACTTCAGTTGTCAGCTATATCCATCTTTCACACTGGAAACAAATCTTCTTCCCTGTTTACTTCCAAATTATGCAAGGTTTTCATGAAAGGGATCTTTCTATTTAGACCTCCCATAAAGGATCCTTCTCCTCCTTGGGATCTCACAGTCATTCTCCAAGGTCTTATCCAGTAACCCTTTGAGCCAGCAAACAATTGAGACATGAAATTTTTGTCCTAGAAAACAATTTTTTTGGTGGCTATTACAGCTGCAAAGAGAATCTCAGTGATTCAGGCCTTGTCATCCAAACTGCCTTCCATTATATTCCATAAAGACAGAGTGTCCCTTAGAACCAATCCTTCCTTTATGCCTAAAGTTGCTACAGAGACTAACATTAATCAATCTATACAATTGCCAGTGTTCTTTCCCAATTTTTCTAACTAAGGTAAATATACCTTGCATCTACATGATGTACACAGGCAACTACTTTTTTATCTTCATAGAATGAGGCAACACAGAAAATCTGATCAACTATTTGTGTCTTTTCGACTAATCATTTAGGGCAAGCAGTCTCCAAAATTATCCTGGCCAAATGGGTTACTGATTGTATATCACTGATTTATGCTAAGAAAGGTCTAGAATAGCCTCACACTCTTAGAGCCCATTCACCAAGATCTATGGCTACTTCATCTGCCGTTTCCTTCAGAACTTCTATTAATAATATTTGTCATGCAGCCACTTGGTATGGGAATCATACCTTTGTGATGCATTATAAATCAGACATTGTCTCCAGAAGCAGGGCATCAATTGATTCAACAGTACTCTGGCATATCCTTGCTTGAGGCCTTCCAATTGTTACATAGCTGGGGACTCTGACCCATCAGTGAGGGAGAATAAAAAGGGTAGCATCAGATTTAAAAATTATGTACTTACCATAACTTGGCATCTGTGTTGTACATTTTCATTCTTCCTCACCTCCCCTCCCATCCATCCCCTGACCTTGTTTCTCTTAGAGGATTCTTGGATATTATTTTTTTCGAACACTCATGTTCCTGTTTTGAGTCTCTGATTCTTTCTGTCTCTATAATCCAATAAGGCAGCTAACTCAAGCTGAGAAGTTAGGGACAGAATAGGGCATTGTGGGTGGAGGGAGGAGAAGACTAGGATCCAAGTCTGAAAGAATGTGGCCGGATCAGATCCAAAGTCGGATTCGTAAACAGTCAGTGAGGAAGAATGAAAATGGACAACACAGATGCCAAGTTATGTTAAGTACATAACTTTTGAATACATGCAAGTAATCTCCTACACACACACACACACCTATATATATATATATATATATATATATATATATATATATATATATATATATATATATATATAGGTTTACCTTCAAAATGTTGAGTGCTAAATGGTTGGAAATGAATTGGTTGAATGCACTGTATTGAATGATAAAAATGTTGAAATAAAATGAGTCTAAACTCACAATGTCAAAATTATTGAATTTGCCCATTTCTGCACTGTAGTGTGATATCGGAGTTGGTGTATTTAAGTAGGGGTGTGTGGGGGGCACAGGGGGGCACCCCCTGCAAAATAGTAGAGGTGATCTCATTGCTTTTTCAATTAAATGATTTTAGACATTTTGATCATTCAATGTTTTGGGTTTAGATATTATTTTTCAACCAAATGATCAGTAGACATTATGGCATTCAACATTTTGAAGGTAAACCATATATATATATATATATATATATATATATATATTGCTGATTAAATGTTTAGGTTCAGAGGTTCATACCTAATTATTAGGCTATTGATCTGTGATGATCTTAAGAAGCCTAGCTTTACATTCCTATTGCAGTTTTAAGTCCTTATATTTTGCATACAGATAACCCAGGGGATAGGCCAATAAGGGGGTCTATGTCATTTCATTGAATCTTAAAATAGTGAACATCTCTTCATTGAACACCTGTTTAGTGAAGCTACCAACCATCGAATGGACTTTTCAGTGAAAGTTTTCCTTCAGCAAGGCAACGGTAGGCCACCCTAGCGATGAGAAGAAAATAATAAAACTTAACACCTACCCAGGTGGGGCTCGACCCCCTGACTAAATATACCAACTCCGAGATCACACTACAGTGGGGAAAAGGCCAAATTCCAGATGGTGGCCAACCATTGCCTTGCCCTGGGAAAAATTTTGCTGAAAACTCCATTCAAAAATTGGTAGCTTTGCTAAAACAGTGTTCGATGAAAAGGTATTCACTATTTTAAGATTCAGTGAAATGTCATAGACCCCAAATAACGATATGCTGGGACATTTACATTTTTTCCCTGAGGGACAAGGGTGCTAAACTGGGGATGAATATGTGTTTATCCATTCATTTATTCATTCAAATTACATTTGAAGAGAGTAAAAGTACTTCGCTTTATATGGAGTGGAAGATGATTCCATAGTAGTATTCTCTGTGATACAAACCTTCCTTTCCAACATGTTTTTTTTTTTTTTATTTTGCAAAAGAGATTGAAATCTCTTGAGTTGGTGTTTATGATACCACTGGACTTGAAAATGTGTAATAGGTCTGACAGAATAGGGTTTGCTGAAGCTCTATGCATAAGTTAAAGATCACCTTTTGATAGCTTATATGATACTAAGAAAAGGAACAAGGCTTTGAGATGGTCTGCATAGTTTTTATGATTTAGGCCCTTTTCAGTGTGAAAGTGTTGTGGTCATTCCCGTGATGACAAGTGTTTGGACAAGCACTTTACTTAATGACTGGCTTAATGAATGCTGAGTACAGTGGAACAACTACATCCCTGAATGTGGGCACAATACCTTTAGGTAAGCTGTGAAATGAAAAAGGACTTCCTTACAACAGTGGATACATAGTGATCAAAGGACAGATTAATTGTTAAATTTCAATTGTTCATTTGTTCATTAATTCCTGCGTAAAGCCCTAAGGCCATTCAGAACACAGTTTCCTTAATGAATGTATATACCCTGGGACCCAACAAGGTAGCAAGTTGTTTTGTAAATATTGACAAAGAAGAAGATGGTTGAATATGTAATGGAATCCTTTTCCAAAGTGGAACCAATGAGTGTGTTAAATAGTTTGCGCTTAAGACTGTCCTTGACTCCTCAGTTCTGTGAGTAAAATATGCACCTCTGGTTAATATGCATGTATTCAACAATTTAGTATTTAATAGCGATTGATATTCTTCACTCCAGAGCACTTTGTAGACTAAACAAAGTTGAACCTCAAGATATCTGTTACTGATTGAAAAGAGGCCTAGTCTTTCTAGTCTAGATGGACATGATTTATCTCTACAAGTAATGATACACCTTGTAAATTTTCATTGAGTACCTTCTAAAACCAGGAGATCACCTTTCTTGTAGGAGCAAAACAACATGTTGTACTCGTGATGGATCGAACGTATGTTATGAACAACCTCAAAAGGCAGTTGTTACCGTTTGTTGTACAGTTCTTAATAAAGCTCTCAAAATTAAGTTAATAACTTTTAATGTTTTAACTTTAACTTTTAAGGCATTAGTCCTATACTTAAAATTGCTACATATAATACATAAATCCTTATATTCTATTAACTTCTATAACTCATTGTGACCTAGGTTTATTAGATATTCAACCACTGGTTTCCCAAAATACAAAGTAGTGCATTTACTTACTCTTATTAACTTTTAGTTCAGTTAAATCTAAACATTCAACCACCAAACACATATAAGTTTTGAAGTGATCAATATCCTCTGTTGATGTAATAACACAGCCTAGTTTAAAATCATCCACATACTTGGCCACCCGAACATTAGATATCTTAGGAATAAATGAAAATACCAGGGTGAACAGTACTGGACATAGAAATGAGCTCTGGTGGGACCCCTTTGTTCACTTCAAGCCAACTAGATGTGAAATGTCCTATCCTTACTCAATGCAATCTACCACAAAGCCACTTAGCCACCCAAGATACACTGTGTGAATTAACTTTGTGTTTGAGCAAGGTATCGGCTATAGTACAATGAGAGGCACCGTCAAAAGCCTTAGACAAATCCAAATAGACCACCACTACAGACATGTCTATATGAAATGCAATTGCCACCGGGTCATAAAAGTTAATTAAATTAGTGAATGTAGATCATTTTTTTTTTTTTGTGAAACCATGTTGAGTGAGGTCCCCTGAACATTCCTGAAAGTCTTGAATAAGAAAGAAAGGTAGACATCTCTCAAAACTCTTCCCCACCAGTGAAATAAGACTGATAGGTCTATAATTACTCACATTGTCCATTGGGCCCCCCCTTATGAATTGGAATTATATCCGCAAGTTTCCATCTAGCAGGTACAGGGCCAAAATACACCAGGCTATTACAAACATTGAGTGATAGTAGCCAAATTATATTTACTGCAATATGCCCAGAAAATGCCTGGAATATTATCAGGTCCCATACTACTACCCTGTTTAATATGTCTGAAAGATGCTTGCACAAGAGTCAATTTGAAAACTAGGCACATACAATAGTCTTCTATTAAAATTCTATCCTCAGGAACATCATCAGTATAGCATCTTCTTCCAAGAAGTGCTCGTTGAGCAAATTCACCAGTAATTCTCTAGCATTCAGCACTTCACCTCAAACAGAAATTGGTCTGAAAAATGTACCCTTATTACTGATGTATCTAACATAAGAATAACATTTCTTAGAATAAAGGCTACTGACTAAATTATCTTCAACTTTACTCTTTGCTAATCTCAAACAGGCATTTAACCTTCTGGAGACTAAATTATAGGCCAATTTTTAATCACTTCTCTTGAACCTCTTTCAAAGCCTATATTTCTTCCTCTTTTTCCTCAGAGTTTTAATATGACCAGTATTCCACTATGGAGGTGTAGTCCTCAGTAAACTGCTAGCTATTGCTTTCTTACATCCAGAGAAAAGGAACTTCACAAATATTTCCCAAGTCCTGCTATTTATTCACAACATTATTTACCTCAGAGGAATTCAAGTTCATAGAATTTATTTGATTAATAATATTCAGATCAAACAGCTTAAACTTATTAAAGATACTCTTTTGTTGATTCATACAAAAAGCTTTAGGTATTATATTAAATTCAAAAGCTAATAACATTCACAGCTAGTTAATCTCAGACATTTTATCTGGAATATTTGTAAGTAAGAGATCTAAGATATGATCTGGTAGGAAAATCAGTCATCCGAGTAAAATTGTGTAACATACACAAATCATCAAATTCATCCTCCAACATTGTTGCTGTTGTGCCGCCAGACCAACTGACACTTGGAAAGTTAAAGTCTTCTGATATTATCAGGCTGTCATAAGTCATAAACTTGATCAATATACCAGAGTTGATCAGTGCTTGATAATGCAGAGCTTTTATAACATAGGTTCATAGGTTGGTACTAGGCTATCGGCCCTAGGGCCTATACAAGCCTAGCCATAACAATTCCCTGGATATTTCTTCCCACAATATTTACTTCTCTGGACCCCTGTCTAGCAGGGCAACTGACATGATCCCCGGGGTGAATTTCCTATCTCCCATACAATCATCAAGGTTCCTTTTAAAGAGGGCCAAGGAGGCGCTCTGCTTGACATGTATAGGTAGTCAATTCCAGAGTATGGGGAGTCTCTGGGTCAGGAACCTATCCCTCCAGCATGTTTTGTTCATTGTGATGACAAGGTTTAGATCCCTGGAGCATGTGGCTCTGAGGGATTGGGATTTCTTTAAGTGGAGCATGTCCAACAGCTCAGGGTTTGACATGGCCTTGTATGTTAAGCAGAGATTGCCTCTGAGTAGACAATATGCCACAGAGTATAGCTGGAGTTTTTTTTAGATGGTCAGCATATTGCATCTGCTTTAGGCCTGTGATTCTTTTAGTGATGTATTTCTGTGACCTTTAGCTGTTGGAGATGTCTTGTGAGGTACATACCAAACGGGGCATTATACTCTATAATGGGTCTAATGAGCGATGAGTACAGTGGGACAATGACCTCCTTTTTTCTGGATGAAAAGCCCTTTGTGATGAGGTGTGCCACATAGAAAGATTTCCTGACTGTTATGGCGATGTGGTTATCGAAAGTGAGACCACTGTCCACCTGTGTCCCTAAGTCTCTCATCACACTTTCGATGTTTAGTGTACTGCCACCTATGTGGTAATTCATGGGTGCATGTTTTTTTCCAAAGGGGATAACTATACATTTCTTGGCATTAAGCTTGAGCCCATGGCTCTGGCACCAGGCATCTATTTCTGAAAGGCCCTTTTGTAGAATATCCACATCATTTGGGGATTCAATAATAGTTCCCAGTTTGCAGTCATTTGCGAAATTTGTTAGCCAGAGTCCCTTAGTGTTGGCCTGTACTTCAGAGAAGTAGATGCCAAACAAGAGTGGTCCCAGGACTGAACCCTGAGGTACTCCACTTGTCACTTGTCTGGAGATGGATTTGGAGTCGGCTACTTTTACAGTCTGGGTTCTGTCAGTAAGCCAGTTGGCAACCCATCTAATGACATAGGGATTTATGCCCAGCTTAGTAAGTTTACCTATGATTCCAGAGTGGGGGATGGTGTCGAAGGCCTTGGTGAGGTTCAGGTAGGCTGTGTGGACTGCCTTACCCTCATACGCAGCTCTGGAGACTGATTCGAAGAAGTCAGTCAGATTCAGTAGACAAGATCGGCCCTTCACAAACCCAAACTGGGTGGGGTCCAGTGTTTGAAGGTTGCCAATGTCTTTGTTTATAAGTTCCATGATAATGTGTTCCATGCCTTTCAGATCAGGCTCATTAGACTGATGGGACAGTAGTTACTGGGATCCAAGGTGGATCACCCCTTGTGGAGTGGGATAACTGTAGCTGTGCACCACTCAGTGGGCACGAAGCCAGAGGTGAGGCTATGATTAAACATGACACTTAGGTGAGGTGCCAGTTCATTTTGTAGTTCATGTAGTACACAGCCTGGGATGTCATCTGGTCCCATGGATGCTGTATTCATAGCTTTGGAGAGTGCGGTTTCTACCTGTGTGGCTGTGATTACCAGAATTTGGCAATCTTTTGGTATTGAGATGGGCCCTTTAGGGGGTGAGAGGGGGGTGAAGTTGGCACTAAATCGATCTTCCAGGATATTGGCAATATCCTTGAGATCAGTATATTTAATGCCATTCTGTTGAAGCTCAGAGCAGATCTGAGCATTGCCATTGAGATTCTTGACATAACTATAGAATGCCTTGTGGTTGTCTTTGGAATCTTTAGCAATTTTATTGTTGTAACTAGCTTTTGAGGATTTTATGAGGGATCTGAGCTTCTTACTGAGGCTGGTGAGGGAGTTGTTTGCATCCTGGGATGTTCCTCTTATCTGCAACAGTTTCTTCCTTCTGTTGTATAGTTTGTTTATAGCAGGGGACCACCAGATTGGCTTTCTTTTTTGGAGGAGAGCATCTTGGTTCTATATGGGATGGCACGATTCATGCATGAGTGGATGTGCTCGTACAGTGCCTTAGTGTAGGATTCTGCAGTCAAACTTTCAGATCCCATCTGCATGGGTGTCATGAGGTTTGCCCCTTCTGACTTCAGTAGCATGAAGTTGGCTTTGGAGAAGTTTTTAAAGGAGGTTTCCTTACTGGGGGGTGAGGGTGGGATGTGGATGTCAAGGGTGATTTGCTTATGGTCAGACCTGACCAATGAGGGGATGATCACTGGTGTGAAGCATGTATCTCCCATGTTGGTAATGACCAGGTCTAGGATATTGGAGCTCCTTGTGGGACAATGGATTAGTTGATCCAGGGCATTAGAATTTATGAATTCCAGGAACCGTTGGGAAAGGGAGTTGGTGCCCGAGTAGTTTTCCCAGTTAATGGCAGGGTAGTTGAAATCACCTAGTATTAGGGTGTTTGGTTGTTTCTTAATATTTTCCAGTATCTTTAGAAATGTGTAGTGAGAATCTTGGGGCATGGTGGGGGATCTGTAGCAAGCTACAATTTGGATTGCAGTCTTACCTAGTGTTAGTTGCACCTGGAGAATTTCAGATGCATTGTGTTGGGCAACTAGCCTGGAGGTGTAATTATCCTTGGTGAATATGGACACTCCTCCACCTTTAGTTAACAAATTGTTAACAAATTAACAAGTGTAGTGGGAGACCAGAATCAGCAACTAATCCTTCCACAAAAAGTAATTCTAAATTGCAATCTATTTCCAACATCCTAACATTTAGGGATTGGGCCACAGAAATAACCAATCCTCCTCCTATCCTATTATTTTTCAAACAGCTAAATGATCGGTATTCAGGAAGCTGTATTCTTCCTCTATTCCATGATTCAGTAATTACAACCAAGTCAACTATGATTATGAACAGACTACATTTAGTTCATTTTTTTATTAGTCAAACTTTAAGTATTAGCATGATACACTTCTAGCAGGGTTGTAACTAACCTTAACCAGGTAAAATCCCCAAAATGTTTCACAATATAAACCAATTTCGAACTTAACAACTTACCACCTAAATAATTGAAATGATACTTATCTTGCCCAAATAAACTTGTATTATTCACAAAATCATCCCAGGAATTAAGAACATTTATGTTGTTTTCAATACACCAGTTATGTAACCATTTATTGAACTGCATTGCTTTTGTGAATTGGTAATCTGATAAGGCTAGGGAGGGCAACATTTCTTAAAAGCAAACACTGATTTTGTTTTTTAAACAAACCTCTGATATACTGTCAACCATTCTATATATGTGAAAGAGAGGGATCACTGACAGATCGTTTACACCTGTCTGTATAATTACTGAGCTATAAGTGGATCTTTTCTCTATGAATCTGGCAAGGCCTGCGTAAATATCTTGGAGTTTACATCCCTTTAAATTAGAAACTATCACACTCTATCTCTGTCAGTACTAACGAGTGGTCTAATACTTTTCTTAATTTTGAGTCAATTATAATTAACACACCAGCAGAATGGACCACCTTATACCCTGTATTTACCATATCAGTTCTAAAGTTACCTCCAACTGCTCTTCTACTATGTTTATTTAAGGCTGACTCAGACTAGCTAGTGTTGTCTATATCACTGTTGTTTTTTTCTTCTCTTCTTTATATTAACGTTATCTTCCCTTTCCTGAAAATCTAATTCAGTCTGCAATAAAGACTTTTCGACAAGGTTATTCTGTTGTTTAATAACGTCTGTCTGACTCCCTGTGTCCACTGTGATTGATTTTCTGAATAAAAATACATGATTCCCCAATGTATCTGCATTATAACTGGAATAAAGGAATATCCATTTGAGAACCCTTAGAAATCATAAAAACCTCTGTATTACACATAATTTGTTTGGACTGAGCTTCGTTACTTAAATCCAATTTATCATTTATTAAAAATTCACAATCAACCACTTGTGATGAAATCTCTTTAAACCCTCCAGTTCCATACCTAAGTCAGTCATCTTGACACAGTTATTTGTGTCTGATCTGCTAAATTCTGTGGGAGTGTACTATGCATGAGAATGAGACAATGAATATACTGGAAAAGTGCTTTGTCATCAGTCAGGGACTGCAACCACAAATTAGTTAATCTGTCCACTTTAAAACTTGAACTTATAAGTAAGTAAAAAGAAACTCTGGAAGCTCTGCTACACCCCTGAACCTCTTGTGCCTTTCACACCTGTCACGCTTTGACACAAGACTCATCCTTGTGTGATGAACGTCATGTGCGGCCACTAGCTGATGCACTTGCTTAAACAGCAAGTCTAATCTCTGTGTCACAAACACACACCCACCCTTTAAAGTAGTAACTGAGAAAAAAAAACTTTGTAATTACCAAAATAAAATGCAATGAATCTCAAAGCTATAGCTACTTGCTTGTGCACTCGCTTAGATAACAAGTCTAATCTCTTTTTCAGAAACACACACATAAGTTCCTAACTGTGGAATCAAGTTTCATGTGTGATTTGTCAATTTGATACTGACAAAGGGAGTCATGCTTGTAGAGGGATACTATTCTATGCTTCTTGGCATTTAGTTTTGCTCTATTGTGTCGATGCCAGCTATTTGTTTAGGACAGGCCCTCTTAACAGATCTTGATGTCCTCAGGTGAGTTTATGATTGCACTAAGTTTACAGTCATCTGCAAACTTGGTGAGCCACAAATCCTAAACATTAACTATGACCTCTGAGAAGCAAATGCCAAAGATGAGTAACCCAAGAACTGAGCCCTGGGGTACACAGATACTGACAGGTCTTTTGCAGGAGGTATAGCCACCCACAGTAACTTCCTGCTTCTATTTATGAACCAGTTTGCTATCTAATGAGTTACACAGGGATTGGCATTTAGCTAGGAGAGTTTTTGTATAATACCCAAGTAAGGGATGGTGTTGAAAGCTTTTGTAAGGTCTAGAGATATGTGATATGCACTGTTTTGCCCTCATCCATTGCTTCAGTAACTTTTTCAAAGAAGTCATCAAGGTTAAGTAGGCAGAACGTGACTTTGACAAATCTGAACTGGACTGGGTGAAGAGTCTGTAGGTTACCTTGTATATTAATTCCTCAGCGATCCTTTTTATAGCTTTATATATGAGACTGGTCAGGCTGATGTGCATATAATTGCTTGGGTCTATTGAAGCCCCACCTTTGTGTAAGGGAATGACTGTTGCTGTCCTCTACTGATCCAGCTCAAAGCATGCTTTGAGTCTGATATTGAGTAGCTTCTGTAGGGGATCAAACAAGTCATGTTCGAGGCTGACCAGTTGGCAGCCTAGTATGTTGTCTGGCCTCACAGGTGTAGTGTTTTTGGAATTAGACAGCATCTTGAGAACTTGTTCTTGGGATATTTGAGTAAGGGAGTGTGTATTTTGGGATATTTGAGTGAAGGAGAGTTTGTTCAGGTATGTAGTTTGACAGTATTGGGAGAGGGGTGAGCTTTGAACTAAATTTATCTGCTAGTAGATTGACTATGTCCCCTTGGTCTGAGTAAATGAAATCATTTATTATTAGCTCTGCACAGTGCTGGGCATTGTTTCTGACAGTTTTAACGTAAACAAGGCTTTGTGGTTATCCTTTTCCTAGGTGGCTATTTTTACCTTGTATCTGGCTGTGGTTGATTTGATCAAGGTCCAGAGTTCCTTGTTTAGTTTATCAAGAGCAGTTTTAGCATATACTGAAAGTTAGATTTATTTTTAATGCAGTATTTTTTTTTTTTATTATAGACCCCGGGATTCATGAAGCTCGGTGCAAGGCCGGCGTTAGGCTTGCGCTGAACGTGTGGCGTGCAGATGGCGCAGTAGCGCCATATGCATATTAAAGAAGGCGCATTGCCGCCACATCCACATGCATAGGAAACGAGCGCAAGTGCATGGGGCGTGTTGAAGTGCCTCACGGAGGCGTGGAAATGTCGGCTGTTGACGTGCAACCTAAAATGCTGAATATTACAGTCTGCCTGCAATAGTAATCACACCTGTCAGTGTTCGTGGATACTGAAACATATGCAAAGCAAGCAAGACAGTTCTTGCGAACACAAAATTAAGAAGCAAACACAAATGCACGTTAGCGAATATCGAGTCTCCATCCCTCGAACAAATGACATTTAAAACCATGTGCCCGTATTCTAATGCAGTGTTGATAGTTATACCAAGTGGAAGTGAAACACATCGTGTTAGCATGCCGCCAATAGCCAAGTCTAGCCCAGTGGTCAGGGTTACCACCTGTCCCATATTGTGAGAGACAGTACACATCTGGGCAGTTGTGTCCATACCAAAACTATTATAAATGTAAAATATCCTGCGACCGTATGACATACTTATGTCCCACATTGCATGTAATAGTCACATACAATAGTTATTTCTGTATGTAACATACCACATGTTACAAGAAATAGAATAAGCAAGTAAACGAAACAGAAGGAGCATATAAACTGCTACAACAATAAGCTAACAGGTAGGCATAAAACAAAAGTACTATCCGTTGTACTGACCGTGGGTATGCATTGTCCTATAGAATCTGATTTGTGTCCGGAATATATCCCATCCTGGCCATATGAAAAGGTGGCAACCCTACCAATGGTCAGAGCATTCGGCCAAAACCTGCCCATTTGCGGTCCAAGACATTCTTGTCAGGATGTGTCAAAGATGAACGGGTATCACCCGGGTGTACCTATCATGTCATGAAAGATAAGTATTTGTGTGTACCTATGTGAGTGATGTACAGCATGTGGAAGGTGAAAAATGCTAGGGTAGTCCTCACAACCATACAGGTACCAGAGATATGTAGTGTATGCAATGTGTTCCCTTGACTGTGCCATGGGCCATCAACCAAAGAAGGGATGGATGGAGTGTGTGGAATATCGGTGTGGGGGGGATGTGTAATGTAATAATCCGCAAAGGCGAGACTGTGTTGGATGCACAATAGGTGAACTGGAGGTGTATGAGGGAGCAGTGGGTGAATCAGAAAGAAACACAAAGAACAAACATACACATCCACAATACAACCTGACAGGCCATACTGTAGAGCACAATCACACAAACATATGAATATTAAAATGTGCGATACACATGCACAGAAATGTCACCGGCACATATCCACATAATGGTCTGGACAGAACTGAGCCATCCAACTGCAACACACCTGGATGCATAATTGAATACCCATCATCCCCTCTACAGCACACAACCTGCCCCCATTCCTGAACATCCACCAAATCCAGCTATACTCGGGCTACTAGCTTGGCGCAGCCATATCTGCACATAGTGACCACTACTCATATCTAGTAGGCAGTGTCACCTTAGGCAGTGTCAGGATTGCAAACTATGTATCCCTTGCATGTAAAACCCTATCACATTTTCGTAAGTCCAAAAAAATCGAAGGTCGTTTGCTTGTTCAATTTTTGGATCTCCCTCATG